>NW_027013227.1:0-16786 GCF_036934945.1 Oncorhynchus masou masou | reverse complement strand
GTGTTATGGGTGGTGGTTGGGTACATCTCACTGGGGTGTTATGGGTGGTGGGGTTACATCTCACTGGGGTGTTATGGGTGGTGGGGGTTAGGAGGGGTACATCTCACTGGGGGTGTTATGGGTGGTGGGTTATGAGGGGGGTACATCTCACTGGGGTGTTATGTGTGATGGAGGTTAGGAGGGGTAAATCTCACTGGGTGTTATGGGTGGTGGGTTGGGAGGGGGTTATGGGTGTTATGGGTGGTGGTTAGGAGGGGGGTACATCTCACTGGGGTGTTATGGGTGGTGGAGGGTTATGGGGTGATGTGTGATGGGGTTACATCTCACTGGGGTGTTATGGGTGGTGGGGGTTAGGAGGGGTACATCTCACTGGGGTGTTATGGGTGGTGGAGGTTAGGAGGGGTCATCTCACTGGGGTGTTATGGGTGGTGGGGGTTAGGGGGGTACATCTCACTGGGTGTTATGGGTGGTGGAGGTTAGGAGGGGTACATCTCACTGGGGTGTTATGGGTGGTGGGGGGTTAGGAGGGGTACATCTCACTGGGGTGGTGGTGGAGGTTAGGAGGGGGTCATCTCACTGGGGTGTTATGTTTGGTGAATTAAATCTCACTGGGGGTTAGGAGGGGTACATCTCACTGGGGTGTTATGGGTGGTGGGTTAGGAGGGGTCATCTCACTGGGGTTATGTTATGGGTGGTGGGGGTTATGGGAGTGGGGTAGGGAGGTCATCTCACTGGGGTGTTATGGGTGGTGGAGGTTAGGAGGGGGTACATCTCACTGGGGTGTTAGGAGGGTACATCACACTGGGGTGTTATGGGTGGTGGGGGTTAGGAGGGGGTACATCTCACTGGGGTGTTATGGGTGGTGGAGGTTAGGAGGGGGTCATCTCACTGGGGTGTTATGGGGGTGGTAGGAGGGGTCATCTCACTGGGGTGTTATGGGTGGTGGGGGTTAGGAGGGGTACATCTCACTGGGGTGTTATGGGTGGTGGGGGTTAGGGGGGTACATCTCACTGGGGTTTTATGGGTGGAGGGGTTAGGAGGGATCATCTCACTGGGGTGTTATGGGTGGTGGGGGTTAGGAGGGTACATCTCACTGGGGTGTTATGGGTGGTGGGTTAGGAGGGGGTACATCTCACTGGGGTGTTATGGGTGGTGGGGTTAGGAGGGGTACATCTCACTGGGGTGTTATGGGTGGTAGGTTAGGAGGGGTACATCTCACTGGGGTGTTATGGGTGGTGGAGGTTAGGGGGGTACATCTCACTGGGGTGTTTTGGGTGGTGGGTTGGGAGGGGGTACATCTCACTGGGGTGTTATGGGTGGTGGGGGTTGGGAGGGGGTTAACATCTCACTGGGGTGTTATGGGTGGTGAGGTTAGGAGGGGGTACATCTCACTGGGGTGTTATGGGTGGTGGGGGTTAGGAGGGGGTACATCTCACTGGGGTGTTATGGGTAGTGGAGGTTAGGAGGGGTACATCTCACTGGGGTGTTATGGGTGGTGGGTTAGGAGGGGGTACATCTCACTGGGGTGTTATGGGTGGTGGAGGTTAGGAGGGTACATCTCACTGGGGTGTTATGGGTGGTGGGTTGGGAGGGGGTACATCTCACTGGGGTGTTATGGGTGGTGGGTTTAGGAGGGGATACATCTCACTGGGGTGTTATGGGTGGGGGTTACATCTCACTGGGGTGTTATGGGTGGTGGGTTAGGAGGGGGTACATCTCACTGGGGTGTTATGGGTGGTGGGGGTTAGGAGGGGTACATCTCACTGGGGTGTTATGGGTGGTGGGTTAGGAGGGGTACATCTCACTGGGGTGTTATGGGTGGTGGGTTAGGAGGGGTACATCTCACTGGGGTGTTATGGGTGGTGGGGGTTGGGAGGGTACATCTCACTGGGGTGTTATGGGTGGTGGGTTGGGAGGGTGTACATCTCACTGGGGTGGGTGGGTTAGGAGGGGTACATCTCACTGGGGTGTTATGGGTGGTGGGGTTAGGGGGGTACATCTCACTGGGGTGTTATGGGTGGTGGGGTTAGGAGGGGTACATCTCACTGGGGTGTTATGGGTGGTGGGTTAGGAGGGGTACATCTCACTGGGGTGTTATGGGTGGTGGGGGTTAGGAGGGGTACATCTCACTGGGGTGTTATGGGTGGTGGGTTGGGAGGGGGTACATCTCACTGGGGTGTTATGGGTAGTGGAGGTTAGGAGGGGTACATCTCACTGGGGTGTTATGGGTTGGTGGGGGTTAGGAAGGGGTACATCTCACTGGGGTGTTATGGGTGGTGGAGGTTAGGAGGGGGTACATCTCACTGGGGTGTTATGGGTGGTGGGTTAGGAGGGGGTACATCTCACTGGGGTGTTATGGGTGGTGGGTTGGTACATCTCACTGGGGTTTTATGGGTGGTGGAGGTTAGGATGGGTACATCTCACTGGGGTGTTATGGGTGGTGGGTTAGGGGGGATACATCTCACTGGGGTGTTATGGGTAGTGGAGGTTAGGAGGGGGTACATCTCACTGGGGTGTTATAGGTGGTGGGTTAGGAGGGGTACATCTCACTGGGGTGTTATGGGTAGTGGGTTAGGAGGGGGTCATCTCACTGGGGTGTTATGGGTGGTGGGGGTTAGGAGGGGGTACATCTCACTGGGGTGTTATGGGTGGTGGGGGTTAGGAGGTACATCACACTGGGGTGTTATGGGTGGTGGGGGTTAGGAGGGGTACATCTCACTGGGATTTTATGGGTGGTGGGGGTTATAGGGGGTACATCTCACTGTGGTGTTATGGGTGGTGGGTTAGGAGGGGGTGCATCTCACTGGGGTGTTATGGGTGGTGGGGGTTAGGAAGGGGTACATCTCACTGGGGTGTTATGGGTAGTGGGTTGGTCATCTCACTGGGGGTTATGGGTGGTGGGGGAGGGGGTACATCTCACTGGGGTGTTATGGGTGGTGGGGGTTAGGAGGGGTACATCTCACTGGGGTGTTATGGGTGGTGGGGTTAGGAGGGGTACATCTCACTGGGGTGTTATGGGTGTGGGGTTAGGAGGGGGTACATCTCACTGTGGTGTTATGGGTGGTGGGTTAGGAGGGGTACATCTCACTGGGGTGTTATGGGTGGTGGGTTAGGAGGGGTACATCTCACTGGGGTGTTATGGGTGGTGGGTTAGGAGGGGGTACATCTTACTGGGGTGTTATGGGTGGTGGGGTTAGGGGGGTCATCTCACTGGGGTGTTATGGGTGGTGGGGGTTAGGAGGGGTACATCTCACTGGGGTGTTATGGGGTAGGTTAGGAGGGGTACATCTCACTGGGGTGTTATGGGTGGGGTTAGGAGGGGGTACATCTCACTGGGGTGTTTTGGGTGGTGGGGGGTACATCTCACTGGGGTGTTATGGGTGGTGGGGGTTGGGGGGGTTAAATCTCACTGGGGTGTTATGGGTGGTAGGAGGGTGTACATCTCACTGGGGGTTATGGGTGGTGGGGGTTAGGAGGGGGTACATCTCACTGGGGTGTTATGGGTGGTGGGGTTAGGGGGGGTACATCTCACTGGGGTGGGTTGGAGGTTGGGGTCATCTCACTGGGGTGGTGGGTTAGGAGGGGTACATCTCACTGGGGTGTTATGGGTGGTGGGTTGGGGTACATCTCACTGGGGTGTTATGGGTGGTGGGTTACATCATCTCACTGGGGTGTTATGGGTGGTGGAGGTTAGGAGGGGTACATCTCACTGGGGTGTTATGGGTGGTGGGTTAGGAGGGGATACATCTCACTGGGGTGTTATGGGTGGTGGGTTAGGAGGCGGGTACATCTTACTGGGGTGTTAGGGGTCATCTCACTGGGGTGTTATGGGTGGTGGGGGTTAGGAGGGGTACATCTCACTGGGGTGTTATGGGTGGTGGGTTGGGAGGGGTACATCTCACTGGGGTGTTATGGGTGGTGGGTTAGGAGGGGTACATCTCACTGGGGGTGTTATGGGTGGTGGGGGTTGGGAGGGTTAAATCTCACTGGGGTGTTATGGGTGGTGGGTTAGGAGGGGTACATCTCACTGGGGTGTTATGGGTGGTGGGTTGGGTACATCTCACTGGGGTGTTATGGGTGGTGGAGGTTAGGGGGGTACATCTCACTGGGGTGTTATGGGTGGTGGGTTAGGAGGGGGTACATCTCACTGGGGTGTTATGGGTGGTGGGTTAGGAGGGGTACATCTCACTGGGGTGTTATGGGTGGTGGGTTAGGAGGGGGTACATCTCACTGGGGTGTTATGGGGTGGTGGGTTAGGTACATCTCACTGGGGTGTTATGGGTGGTGGGTTAGGAGGGGGTACATCTCACTGGGGTGTTATGGGTGGTGGGTTAGGAGGGGGTACATCTCACTGGGGGTTATGGGTGGTGGGTTGGGGGGGTACATCTCACTGGGGTTTATGGGTGGTGGAGGTTAGGGGGTCACTGGGGTGTTATGGGTGGTGGGGTTAGGAGGGGTACATCTCACTGGGGTGTTATGGGTGGTGGGGTTAGGAGGGGGTACATCTCACTGGGGTGTTATGGGTGGTGGGTTATGGGAGGGGGTACATCTCACTGGGGTGTTATGGGTGGTGGGGTTAGGAGGGGGTACATCTCACTGGGGTGTTATGGGTGGTGGGTTAGGAGGGGATACATCTCACTGGGGTGTTATGGGTGGTGGAGGTTAGGAGGGGTACATCTCACTGGGGTGTTATGGGTGGTGGGTTAGGAGGGGGTACATCTCACTGGGGTGTTAGGTGGGTTACATCTCACTGGGGTGTTATGGGTGGTGGGGGTTAGTGTACATCTCACTGGGGTGTTATGGGTGGTGGGGGTTAGGAGGGGGTACATCTCACTGGGGTGTTATGGGTGGTGGAGGTTAGGAGGGGGTACATCTCACTGGGGTGTTATGGGTGGTGGGTTAGGAGGGGTACATCTCACTGGGGTGTTATGGGTGGTGGGTTAGGAGGGGGTACATCTCACTGGGGTTTTATGGGTGGTGGGGGTTAGGAGGGGTACATCTCACTGGGGTGTTATGGGTGGTGGGGTTAGGGAGGGGTACATCTCACTGGGGTGTTATGGGTGGTGGAGGTTAGGAGGGGTACATCTCACTGGGGTTTATGGGTGGTGGGTTAGGAGGGGGTACATCTCACTGGGGTGTTATGGGTGGTGGGTTAGGAGGGGGTACATCTCACTGGGGTTTTATGGGTGGTGGAGGTTAGGATGGGTTCACTGGGGTGTTATGGGTGGTGGGTTAGGGGGGTACATCTCACTGGGGTGTTATGGGTAGTGGGGTTAGGAGGGGTACATCTCACTGGGGTGTTATGGGTGGTGGGTTAGGAGGGGGTACATCTCACTGGGGTGTTATGGGTGGTGGAGGTACATTCACTGGGGTGTTATGGGTGGGGGTCATCTCACTGGGGTGTTATGGGTGGTGGGGGTTAGGAGGGGGGTACATCTCACTGGGGTGTTATGGGGTGTTAGGAGGGGTACATCTCAATGGGGTGTTATGGGTGGTGGGGGTTAGGGGGTACATCTCACTGGGGTTTTATGGGTGGTAGGTTAGGAGGGGTACATCTCACTGGGGTGTTATGGGTGGTGGGGGTTAGGAGGGGTACATCTCACTGGGGTGTTATGGGTGGTGGGGTTAGGAGGGGGTACATCTCACTGGGGTGTTATGGGTGGGTGGGGGTTCACTGGGGTGGAGGGGTACATCTCACTGGGGTGTTATGGGTGGTGGGTTAGGAGGGGGTACATCTCACTGGGGTGTTATGGGTGGTGGGTTAGGAGGGATACATCTCACTGGGGGGGGTTATGGGTAGTGGAGGTTAGGAGGGGTACATCTCACTGGGGTGTTATGGGTGGTGGGTTAGGAGGGGGTACATCTCACTGGGGTGTTAGGAGTGGGGTTAGGAGGGGGTCATCTCACTGGGGTGTTATGGGTGGTGGGGGGTTAGGAGGGGTACATCTCACTGGGGTGTTATGGGTGGTGGGGGTTAGGAGGGGTACATCTCACTGGGGTGTTATGGGTGGTGGGGGTTAGGGGTACATCTCACTGGGGTGTTATGGGTGGTGGGGGTTATAGGGGGTACATCTCACTGTGGTGTTATGGGTGGTGGGTTAGGAGGGGGTGCATCTCACTGGGGTGTTATGGGTGGTGGGGGTTAGGAGGGGGTACATCTCACTGGGGTGTTATGGGTAGTGGGTTAGGAGGGGGTCATCTCACTGGGGTGTTATGGGTGGTGGGGGTTAGGAGGGGTACATCTCACTGGGGTGTTATGGGTGGTGGGGTTAGGAGGGGTACATCTCACTGGGGTGTTATGGGTGGTGGGGTTAGGAGGGGTACATCTCACTGGGGTGTTATGGGTGTTGGGGTGTTATGGGTGTTATGGTGGTGGGTTAGGAGGGGGTACATCTCACTGGGGTGTTATGGGTGGTGGGTTAGGAGGGGGTACATCTCACTGGGGTGTTATGGGTGGTGGGTTAGGAGCGGGTACATCTTACTGGGGTGTTATGGGTGGTGGGTTAGGAGGGGGTCATCTCACTGGGGTGTTATGGGTGGTGGGGGTTAGGAGGGGGTACATCTCACTGGGGTGTTATGGGTGGTGGGTTAGGAGGGGGTACATCTCACTGGGGTGTTATGGGTGGTGGGTTAGGAGGGGTACATCTCACTGGGGTGTTATGGGTGGTGGGGGTTGGGAGGGGTTAAATCTCACTGGGGTGTTATGGGTGGTGGGTTAGGAGGGTGTACATCTCACTGGGGTGTTATGGGTGGTGGGTTAGGAGGGGGTACATCTCACTGGGGTGTTATGGGTGGTGGAGGTTAGGAGGGGTACATCTCACTGGGGTGTTATGGGTGGTGGGTTAGGAGGGGGTACATCTCACTGGGGTGTTATGGGTGGTGGGTTAGGAGGGGGTACATCTCACTGGGGTGTTATGGGTGGTGGGTTAGGACGGGGGTACATCTCAATGGGGTGTTATGGGTGGTGGGTTAGGAGGGGGTACATCTCACTGGGGTTTATGGGTGGTGGGTTAGGAGGGGGTACATCTCACTGGGGTTTATGGTTGGTGGGGGTTAGGAAGGGGTACATCTCACTGGGGTGTTATGGGTGGTGGAGGTTAGGGGGGGGTACATCTCACTGGGGTGTTATGGGTGGTGGGTTAGGAGGGGGTACATCTCACTGGGGTGTTATGGGTGGTGGGTTAGGAGGGGTACATCTCACTGGGGTTTATGGGTGGTGGGGGTTAGGATGGGGGTACATCTCACTGGGGTGTTATGGGTGGTGGGGTTAGGAGGGGTACATCACACTGGGGTGTTATGGGTGGTGGGGGTTAGGAGGGGTACATCTCACTGGGTGTTATGGGGGTGGGGGGTTAGGAGGGGTACATCTCACTGGGGTGTTATGGGTGGTGGGGGTTAGGGGGTACATCTCACTGGGGTGTTATGGGTGGTGGGTTAGGAGGGGTACATCTCACTGGGGTGTTATGGGTGGTGGGGGTTAGGAGGGGGTACATCTCACTGGGGTGTTATGGGTAGTGGGTTAGGAGGGGGTCATCTCACTGGGGTGTTATGGGTGGTGGGGGGTTAGGAGGGGGTACATCTCACTGGGGTGTTATGGGTGGTGGGGGTTAGGAGGGGTACATCTCACTGGGGTGTTATGGGTGGTGGGGTTAGGAGGGGTACATCTCACTGGGGTGTTATGGGTGTTGGGGGGAGGGGGTACATCTCACTGTGGTGTTATGGGTTGGTACATCTCACTGGTGTTATGGGTGGTGGGAGGGGGTACATCTCACTGGGGTGTTATGGGTGGTGGGTTAGGAGGGGGTACATCTCACTGGGGTGTTATGGGTGGTGGGTTAGGAGGGGTACATCTCACTGGGGTGTTATGGGTGGTGGGGTTAGGATGGGTAGGGGTACATCTCACTGGGGTGTTATGGGTGGTGGGTTAGGAGGGGTACATCTCACTGGGGTGTTATGGGTGGTGGAGGGTTAGGGGGTACATCTCACTGGGGTGTTATGGGTGGTGGGTTAGGAGGGGATACATCTCACTGGGGTGTTATGGGTGGTGGGTTAGGAGGGGGTACATCTCACTGGGGTGTTATGGGTGGTGGGTTAGGAGGGGGTCATCTCACTGGGGTGTTATGGGTGGTGGGGGTTGGGTTAGGACATCTCACTGGGGGTGGGGTAGGTTAGGAGGGGTACATCTCACTGGGGTGTTATGGGTGGTGGGTTAGGAGGGGTACATCTCACTGGGGTGTTATGGGTGGTGGGTTAGGAGGGGGTACATCTCACTGGGGTGTTATGGGTGGTGGGGGGTTGGGAGGGGTTAACATCTCACTGGGGTGTTATGGGTGGTGGGTTACTGGGGGAGGGGTACATCTCACTGGGGTGTTATGGGTGGTGGGGGTTACTGGGGTGTTATGGGTGGTGGGGGGTACATCTCACTGGGGTGTTATGGGTGGTGGGTAGTGGAGGTTAGGAGGGGTACATCTCACTGGGGTGTTATGGGTGGTGGGTTAGGAGGGGGTACATCTCACTGGGGTGTTATGGGTGGTGGGGGGTTAGGAGGGGTACATCTCACTGGGGTGTTATGGGTGGTGGGGTTAGGAGGGGGTACATCTCACTGGGGTGTTATGGGTGGTGGGTTAGGAGGGGTACATCTCACTGGGGTGTTATGGGTGGTGGAGTTTAGGAGGGGTACATCTCACTGGGGTGTTATGGGTGGTGGGTTAGGAGCGGGTACATCTTACTGGGGTGTTATGGGTGGTGGGTTCGTCTCACTGGGGTGTTATGGGTGGTGGGGGTTAGGAGGGGGTACATCTCACTGGGGTGTTATGGGTGGTGGGTTACTGGGGGATGGGTGGGGGGTACATCTCACTGGGGTGTTATGGGTGGTGGGGGTTAGGAGGGGGTACATCTCACTGGGGTGTTATGGGTGGTGGGTTAGGAGGGGGTACATCTCACTGGGGTGTTATGGGTGGTGGGTTAGGAGGGGTACATCTCACTGGGGTGTTATGGGTGGTGGAGGTTAGGAGGGGGTACATCTCACTGGGGTGTTATTATGGGTTGGGGTACATCTCACTGGGGTGTTATGGGTGGTGGGTTAGGGGGGTACATCTCACTGGGGTGTTATGGGTGGTGGGGTTAGGAGGGGTACATCTCACTGGGGTGTTATGGGTGGTGGGTTAGGAGGGGGTACATCTCACTGGGGTGTTATGGGTGGTGGAGGTTAGGAGGGGTACATCTCACTGGGGTGTTATGGGTGGTGGGGGTTTACATCTTACTGGGGTGTTATGGGTGGTGGGTTAGGAGGGGTACATCTCACTGGGGTGTTATGGGTGGTGGGGGTTAGAGGGGTACATCTCACTGGGGTGTTATGGGTGGTGGGTTTAGGAGGGGTACATCTCACTGGGGTGTTATGGGTGGTGGGTTAGGAGGGGTACATCTCACTGGGGTGTTATGGGTGGTGGGTTGGGGGGGTACATCTCACTGGGGTGTTATGGGTGGTGGGTTAGGACGGGGTACATCTCAATGGGGTGTTATGGGTGGTGGGTTAGGAGGGGGTACATCTCACTGGGGTTTTATGGGTAGTGGAGGTTAGTAGGGGGTACATCTCACTGGGGTGTTATGGTTGGTGGGGGTTAGGAAGGGGTACATCTCACTGGGGTGTTATGTGGTGGTGGTACATCTCAGGTTATGGGTGGTGGGTTAGGAGGGGGTACATCTCACTGGGGTGTTATGGGTGGTGGGGGTTAGGAGGGGTACATCTCACTGGGGTGTTATGGGTGGTGGGGGTTAGGGAGGGGTACATCTCACTGGGGTGTTATGGGTGGTGGGTTAGGGAGGGGTACATCTCACTGGGGTGTTATGGGTGGTGGGTTAGGAGGGGTACATCTCACTGGGGTGTTATGGGTGGTGGTTAGGGGGGTACATCTCACTGGGGTGTTATGGGTGGTGGGTTAGGGGGTACATCTCACTGGGGTGTTATGGGGTTGGTACATCTCACTGGGTTAGGGTTGGGGTTAGGGGTACATCTCACTGGGGTGTTATGGGTGGTGGGGGTTAGGTTAGTTAGGGGTACATCTCACTGGGGTGTTATGGGTGGTGGGTAGGAGGGGTGGGGGTTATGGGTGGTGGGGGTTAGGGGTACATCTCACTGGGGTGTTATGGGTGGTGGGGGTTAGGAGGGGGTACATCTCACTGGGGTGTACATCTATGGGGGTGGTGGTGGGTTAGGAGGGGTACATCTCACTGGGGTGTTATGGGTGGTGGGTTAGGAGGGGGTACATCTCACTGGGGTGTTATGTGGGTTTGTACATCTCACTGGGGTGTTATGGGTAGTGGGTTAGGGGGGTACATCTCACTGTGGTGTTATGGGTAGTGGGTTAGGAGGGGTACATCTCACTGGGGTGTTATGGGTGGTGGGTTAGGGGGGGTACATCTCACTGGGGTGTTATGGGTGGTGGGTTAGGAGGGGGTACATCTCACTGGGGTGTTATGGGTGGTGGGTTAGGAGGGGTACATCTCACTGGGGTGTTATGGGTGGTGGGTTAGGAGGGGGTACATCTCACTGGGGTGTTATGGGTGGTGGAGGTTAGTTAGGGGGTACATCTCACTGGGGTGTTATGGGTGGTGGAGGTTAGGAGGGGTACATCTCACTGGGGTGTTATGGGTGGTGGGTTAGGAGGGGTACATCTCACTGGGGTGTTATGGGTGGTGGGTTAGGAGGGGGTACATCTCACTGGGGTGTTATGGGTGGTGGGTTAGGAGGGGTACATCTCACTGGGGTGTTATGGGTGGTGGGTTAGGAGGGGGTACATCTCACTGGGGTGTTATGGGTAGTGGAGGTTAGGATGGGTGGGGGTACATCTCACTGGGGTGTTATGGGTGGTGGGTTAGGAGGGGTACATCTCACTGGGGTGTTATGGGTGGTGGGTTAGGAGGGGGTACATCTCACTGGGGTGTTATGGGTGGTGGGTTGGTACATCTCACTGGGGTGTTATGGGTGGTTTAGGGGGGTATCTTGGGGTGTTAGGAGGGGGTACATCTCACTGGGGTGTTATGGGTGGTGGGTTAGGAGGGGGTACATCTCACTGGGGTGTTATGGGTGGTGGGTTAGGAGGGGTACATCTCACTGGGGTGTTATGGGTGGTGGAGGTTAGGAGGGGTACATCTCACTGGGGTGTTATGGGTGGTGGGTTAGGAGGGGTACATCTCACTGGGGTGTTATGGGTGGTGGGTTAGGGGGTACATCTCACTGGGGTGTTATGGGTGGTGGGTTAGGAGGGGGTACATCTCACTGGGGTGTTATGGGTGGTGGGGGGGTTATGGGAGGGGGTACATCTCACTGGGGTGTTATGGGTGGTGGGTTAGGAGGGGGTACATCTCACTGGGGTGTTATGGGTGGTGGGGGGTTAGGAGGGGGTACATCTCACTGGGGTGTTATGGGGTGGTGGGTTAGGAGGGTGTACATCTCACTGGGGTGTTATGGGTGGTGGAGGGGGAGGGGTACATCTCACTGGGGTGTTATGGGTGGTGGGTTAGGAGGGGGTACATCTCACTGGGGTGTTATGGGTGGTGGGTTAGGAGGGTGTACATCTCACTGGGGTGTTATGGGTAGTGGGTTAGGAGGGGGTACATCTCACTGGGGTGTTATGGGTGGTGGGGGTTAGGAGGGTACATCTCACTGGGGGTTTATCTCCTGGTTGTTATGGTGGGTTAGGAGGGGGTACATCTCACTGGGGTGTTATGGGTGGTGGAGGTTAGGAGGGGGTACATCTCACTGGGGTGTTATGGGTGGTGGGTTAGGAGGGGTACATCTCACTGGGGTGTTATGGGTGGTGGGTTAGGAGGGTACATCTCACTGGGGTGTTATGGGTGGTGGGGTTAGGAGGGGTACATCTCACTGGGGTGTTATGGGTGGTGGGTTAGGAGGGGGGTACATCTCACTGGGGTGTTATGGGTGGTGGGTTAGGAGGGGTACATCTCACTGGGGTGTTATGGGTGGTGGGGGTTGGGAGGGTACATCTCACTGGGGTGTTATGGGTGGTGGGGGTTAGGAGGGGTACATCTCACTGTGGTGTTGGTGCATCTCACTGGGGTGTTATGGGTGGTGGGGGTTAGGAGGGGTACATCTCACTGGGGTGTTATGGGGGTGGTTAGGAGGGGTCATCTCACTGGGGGTTAGGAGGGGGTACATCTCACTGGGGTGTTATGGGTGGTGGTTGGGTACATCTCACTGGGGTGTTATGGGTGGTGGGGTTAGGAGGGGTACATCTCACTGGGGTGTTATGGGTAGTGGGTTAGGATGGGTGGTGGGGGTACATCTCACTGGGGTGTTATGGGTGGTGGGTTAGGAGCGGGTACATCTTACTGGGGTGTTATGGGTGGTGGGTTAGGAGGGGTACATCTCACTGGGGTGTTATGGGTGGTGGGGGTTAGGAGGGGGTACATCTCACTGGGGTGTTATGGGTGGTGGGTTAGGAGGGGTACATCTCACTGGGGTGTTATGGGTGGTGGGTTAGGAGGGGGTACATCTCACTGGGGTGTTATGGGTGGTGGGGGTTGGGAGGGGTTAAATCTCACTGGGGTGTTATGGGTGGTGGGTTAGGAGGGTGTACATCTCACTGGGGTGTTATGGGTGGTGGGGGTTAGGAGGGGTACATCTCACTGGGGTGTTATGGGTGGTGGAGGTTAGGAGGGGGTACATCTCACTGGGGTGTTATGGGTGGTGGGTTAGGAGGGGTACATCTCACTGGGGTGTTATGGGTGGTGGGTTAGGAGGGGGTACATCTCACTGGGGTGTTATGGGTGGTGGGTTAGGAGGGGGTACATCTCAATGGGGTGTTATGGGTGGTGGGTTCACTGGGGTTAGGGGTACATCTCACTGGGGTGTTATGGGTGGTGGAGGTTTAGGGGGGTACATCTCACTGGGGTTTATGGTTGGTTTGGGGGTTACTGGGGTGTTATGGGTGGTGGGAAGGGTACATCTCACTGGGGTGTTATGGGTGGTGGAGGTTAGGAGGGTACATCTCACTGGGGTGTTATGGGTGGTACATCTCACTGGGTTAGGACATCTCACTGGGGTGTTATGGGTGGTGGGTTAGGAGGGTACATCTCACTGGGGTGTTATGGGTGGTGGGTTAGGAGGGGTACATCTCACTGGGGTGTTATGGGTGGTGGGGGTTAGGAGGGGTACATCTCACTGGGGTGTTATGGGTGGTGGGGTTGGGAGGGGTACATCTCACTGGGGTGTTATGGGTGGTGGGGGTTAGGAGGGGTACATCTCACTGGGGTGTTATGGGTGGTGGGTTAGGAGGGGGTACATCTCACTGGGGTGTTATGGGTGGTGGGGTTAGGAGGGGGTACATCTCACTGGGGTATGGGTAGTGGAGGTTAGGAGGGGGTACATCTCACTGGGGTGTTATGGGTGGTGGGTTAGGGGGGTACATCTCACTGGGGTGTTATGGGTGGTGGGGGGTTAGGGGGTACATCTCACTGGGGTGTTATGGGTGGTGGGTTAGGAGGGGTACATCTCACTGGGGTGTTATGGGTGGTGGGGTTAGTAGGGGGTACATCTCACTGGGGTGTTATGGGTGGTGGGGGTTAGGAGGGGTACATCTCACTGGGGTGTTATGGGTGGTGGGTTAGGAGGGGTACATCTCACTGGGGTGTTATGGGTGGTGGGTTAGGAGGGGTACATCTCACTGGGGTGTTATGGGTGGTGGGTTGGGTACATCTCACTGGGGTGTTATGGGTGGTGGGAGGGGGTACATCTCACTGGGGTGTTATGGGTGGTGGGGTTAGGAGGGGTACATCTCACTGGGGTGTTATGGGTGGTGGAGGATGGGTACATCTCACTGGGGTGTTATGGGTGGTGGGTTAGGAGGTTAGGAGGGGGTACATCTCACTGGGGTGTTATGGGTGGTGGGTTGGAGGGGGTACATCTCACTGGGGTGTTATGGGTGGTGGGGGTTAGGGGGTACATCTCACTGGGGTGTTATGGGTGGTGGGTTAGGAGGGGTACATCTCACTGGGGTGTTATGGGTGGGTAGGAGGGTTACTGGGGGAGGGGTACATCTCACTGGGGTGTTATGGGTGGTGGGTTAGGAGGGGTACATCTCACTGGGGTGTTATGGGTGGTGGGTTAGGAGGGGTACATCTCACTGGGGTGTTATGGGTGGTGGGGTTAGGAGGGGTACATCTCACTGGGGGTGTTATGGGTGGTGGGGTTAGGAGGGGTACATCTCACTGGGGTGTTATGGGTGGTGGGGTTTAGGGAGGGGTACATCTCACTGGGGTGTTATGGGTGGTGGGTTAGGGGGGTACATCTCACTGGGGTGTTATGGGTGGTGGGGTTAGGAGGTAGGAGGGGTACATCTCACTGGGGTGTTATGGGTGGTGGGGTTAGGAGGGGTACATCTCACTGGGGTGTTATGGGTGGTGGGGGTTAGGGGTACATCTCACTGGGGTGTTATGGGGTGGGTTAGGAGGGGGTACATCTCACTGGATGGGTGGTGGGTTAGGAGGGGTACATCTCACTGGGGTGTTATGGGTGGTGGGGTTAGGAGGGGTACATCTCACTGGGGTGTTATGGGTGGTGGAGGTTAGGAGGGGGTACATCTCACTGGGGTGTTATGGGTGGTGGGTTAGGAGGGGTACATCTCACTGGGGTGTTATGGGTGTGGGTTAGGAGGGGGTACATCTCACTGGGGTGTTATGGGTGGTGGGTTAGGAGGGGGTACATCTCACTGGGGTGTTATGGGTAGTGGGGTTAGGAGGGGGTACATCTCACTGGGGTGTTATGGGTGGTGGGTTAGGAGGGGGTACATCTCACTGGGGTGTTATGGGTGGTGGGGGTTAGGAGGGGTACATCTCACTGGGGTGTTATGGGTGGTGGGGGTTGGGAGGGGGTACATCTCACTGGGGTGTTATGGGTGGTGGGTTAGGAGGGGGTACATCTCACTGGGGTGTTATGGGTGGTGGGGGTTAGGAGGGGGTACATCTCACTGGGGTGTTATGGGTAGTGGGTTAGGAGGGGTACATCTCACTGGGGTGTTATGGGTGGTGGGTTAGGAGGGGGTACATCTCACTGGGGTGTTATGGGTGGTGGGTTAGGTTAGGAGGGTACATCTCACTGGGGTGTTATGGGTGGTGGGTTGGTACATCTCACTGGGGGTTATGGGTGGTGGAGGTTAGGGGGTACATCTCACTGGGGTGTTATGGGTGGTGGGTTAGGAGGGGTACATCTCACTGGGGTGTTATGGGTGGTGGGTTGGAGCGGGTACATCTTACTGGGGTGTTATGGGTGGTGGGTTAGGGGTACATCTCACTGGGGTGTTATGGGTGGTGGGGGTTAGGAGGGGGTACATCTCACTGGGGTGTTATGGGTGGTGGGTTAGGAGTACATCTCACTGGGGGTTAGGAGGGGGTACATCTCACTGGGGTGTTATGGGTGGTGGGGGTTGGGTACATCTCACTGGGTGTTATGGGTGGTGGGGGTTAGGAGGGGTACATCTCACTGGGGTGTTATGGGTAGTGGGGGTTAGGAGGGGGTACATCTCACTGGGGTGTTATGGGTAGTGGGTTAGGAGGGGTACATCTCACTGGGGTGTTATGGGTGGTGGGGGTTAGGGAGGGGGTACATCTCACTGGGGTGTTATGGGTGGTGGGGGTTAGGAGGGGGTACATCTCACTGGGGTGTTATGGGTGGTGGGGTTAGGGGTACATCTCACTGGGGTGTTATGGGTGGTGGGTTAGGTTATGGGTGGTGGGGGGGTACATCTCACTGGGGTGTTATGGGTGGTGGGTTAGGAGGGGGTACATCTCACTGGGGTGTTATGGGTGGTGGGTTAGGAGGGGGTACATCTCACTGGGGTGTTATGGGTGGTGGGTTAGGAGGGGGTACATCTCACTGGGGTGTTATGGGTGGTGGAGGTTAGGAGGGGGTACATCTCACTGGGGTGTTATGGTTGGTGGGGTTAGTAGGGGTACATCTCACTGGGGTGTTATGGGTGGTGGAGGTTAGGAGGGGGTACATCTCACTGGGGTGTTATGGGTGGTGGGTTAGGAGGGGTACATCTCACTGGGGTGTTATGGGTAGTGGGTTAGGAGGGGGGTCATCTCACTGGGGTGTTATGGGTGGTGGGGGTTAGGGGTACATCTCACTGGGGTGTTATGGGTGGTAGGTTAGGAGGGGTACATCTCACTGGGTGTTATGGGTGGTGGGGTTAGGAGGGGGTACATCTCACTGGGGTGTTATGGGTGGTGGGTTAGGAGGGTACATCTCACTGGGGTGTTATGGGTGGTGGGGGTTGGGAGGGGTTACATCTCACTGGGGTGTTATGGGTGGTGGGTTAGGAGGGGTACATCTCACTGGGGTGTTATGGGTGGTGGGTTAGGGTACATCTCACTGGGGTGTTATGGGTGGTGGGTTAGGGGGGTACATCTCACTGGGGTGTTATGGGTAGGTGGGGTTAGGAGGGGTACATCTCACTGGGGTGTTATGGGTGGGTTGTACATCTCACTGGGGGTTATGGGTGGTGGGGTACATCTCACTGGGGTGTTATGGGTGGTGGGGTTAGGAGGGGTACATCTCACTGGGGTGTTATGGGTGGTGGGGTTAGGAGGGGATACATCTCACTGGGGTGTTATGGGTGGTGGGGGAGGTACATCTTAGGTTAGGGGGTTACATCTCACTGGGGTGTTATGGGTGGTGGGGGTTAGGAGGGGGTACATCTCACTGGGGTGTTATGGGTAGTAGGTTAGGGGGTACATCTCACTGGGGTGTTATGGGTGGTGGGTTAGG
>NW_027013226.1:0-16786 GCF_036934945.1 Oncorhynchus masou masou | reverse complement strand
GTCTTTTACAGCTCGTTCTAAAATCACTGAGCGTTATCAGGACAGTTATCTTTTACTAATTTCAGGAGCCGTGGAAAGATCGTAGCGGCTGAGAACGGACACTGATATCCTTGTAAATGAAGAACTGTTGTTGTTTTGTTTTTTTACAATCCGCCACTATTCACAAAGCTCTGATCCTATTTTTTTTTTTTTTCTAGAAAATCTAAAGATCGTGAACCTCATGGGAAGATTAAAAGTCTAACAAGAAGCTAGCCTCGGAGCTCAGCTTTGACTTCGCCATTGGATCCGTTGGTAAGATGAACTCTTTAATATGATTCACCTACTACTGTAACACCTGCCTCGTAACGCCAGTAGGTTACAGCTGTTTGTGAGGGGGAGGGGTTTGTAACATCAGTGGGTTACAGCTGTTTCTGAGGGGGAGGGGTTTGTAACATCAGTGGGTTACCGCTGTTTCTGAGGGGGAGGGGCTTGTAACATCAGTGGGTTACCGCTGTTTCTGAGGGGGAGGGGCTTGTAACATCAGTGGGTTACAGCTGTTTCTGAGGGGGAGGGGCTTGTAACGTCAGTGGGTTACCGCTGTTTCTGAGGGGGAGGGGCTTGTAACATCAGTGGGTTACTGCTGTTTCTGAGGGGGAGGGGCTTGTAACATCAGTGGGTTACTGCTGTTTCTGAGGGGGAGGGGCTTGTAACGTCAGTGGGTTACCGCTGTTTCTGAGGGGGAGGGGCTTGTAACGTCAGTCGGTTACCGCTGTTTCTGAGGGGGAGGGGCTTGTAACGTGTCAGTGTTATAATAGGGTTATGGTTTCCCCAGTATTCACATCCCACTACCCTTCAATACTGTGCGTCCTTTAATGTCAACGTCGACCAATGTGTACATTAATATGTATGATGATTGCTGACATCCTCCCTGTCGTATACAATCCTCTCCCTTCTCCTCCAGTGACTGTGTTCTACTTTTTGTAGAATAAACTGTGTAATAATGACACTTATTTTATTTTTATTATTTTATTTCACCTTTATTTAACCAGGTAGGCTAGTTGAGAACACCTTTATTTAACCAGGTAGGCTAGTTGAGAACACCTTTATTTAACCAGGTAGGCTAGTTGAGAACACCTTTATTGAACCAGGTTGGCTAGTTGAGAACACCTTTATTTAACCAGGTAGGCTAGTTGAGAACACCTTTATTTAACCAGGTTGGCTAGTTGAGAACACCTTTATTTAACCAGGTTAGGCTAGTTGAGAACACCTTTATTTAACCAGGTAGGCTAGTTGAGAACACCTTTATTTAACCAGGTAGGCTAGTTGAGAACACCTTTATTTAACCAGGTTGGCTAGTTGAGAACACCTTTATTTAACCAGGTTGGCTAGTTGAGAACACCTTTATTTAACCAGGTTAGGCTAGTTGAGAACACCTTTATTTAACCAGGTTAGGCTAGTTGAGAACACCTTTATTTAATCAGGTAGGCTAGTTGAGAACACCTTTATTTAATCAGGTATTAGTTGAGAACACCTTATTTAACCAGGTAGGCTAGTTGAGAACAAGTTCTCATTTGCAACTGCGACCTGGCCAAGATAAAGCGTAGCAGTGTGAACAGACAACACAAGAGTTACACATGGAGTAAACAAACAATTAAACAAAGTAAACAATTAACAAGTCAATAACACGGTATGATAACTGACGTCTCCTCTCCTCTTGCTCCAGTGTGCCTTCAGGACAGTGTTCTGGCCTTCTGGAAGCACGGCATGCAGGGAAAAAGCTTCAAGTCCAACGAGGTAGGTGTTACCGTTTGTTGGGGGGGGGCAAACCATTCAGTCACAAACCATTCAGTCACGTCATCTGCAACCGTACTGTGACACACCCTAGTCAGGTCTATACAGGAGGGGGATTGGAAAGGCACTAGTCAGGTCTATACAGGTCTATACAGGAGGGGGATTGGAAAGGCACTAGTCAGGTCTATACAGGAGGGGATTAGAAAGGCACCAGTCAGGTCTATACAGGAGGGGATTGGAAAGGCACCAGTCAGGTCTATACAGTGAGGGGGATTAGAAAGGCACTAGTCAGGTCTATACAGGAGGGGGATTGGAAAGACACCAGTCAGGTCTATACAGGAGGGGGATTAGAAAGGCACCAGTCAGGTCTATACAGTGAGGGGGATTGGAAAGGCACCAGTCAGGTCTATACTGGAGGGGGATTAGAAAGGCACCAGTCAGGTCTATACAGGAGGGGATTGGAAAGGCACCAGTCAGGTCTATACTGGGAGGGGGATTGGAAAGGCACCAGTCAGGTCTATACAGGAGGGGGATTAGAAAGGCACTAGTCAGGGTCTATACAGGAGGGGGATTGGAAAGGCACCAGTCAGGTCTATACAGGTCTATACAGGAGGGGGATTAGAAAGGCACTAGTCAGGTCTATATACAGGAGGGGGATTAGAAAGGCACCAGTCAGGTCTATACAGGAGGGGGATTAGAAAGGCACCAGTCAGGGTCTATACTGGAGGGGGATTGGAAAGGCACCAGTCAGGTCTATACAGGAGGGGATTAGAAAGGCACTAGTCAGGGTCTATGCTATGAGGGGGATTAGAAAGGCACCAGTCAGGTCTATACAGGAGGGGGATTGGAAAGGCATCCAGTCAGGTCTATACAGGAGGGTGATTGGAAAGGTTAACATTCAGGTCTATACAGAAAGGTTAGCGAGCTGGATGCTTTTGTGTGCAGAGCGCTCATATTAATGAATCCAAAGTGAAATGTGATAACTACAGTGTCCCTAACTAGCATTGAAAAGGTGTGAATCCATTCTTCCTCTAATGAAACGTCTCTCTTCCTGTTTTCTAAATAACTCTTGTAACGTCAGTATGGGGGAGGGGCTTGTAACGTCGGTAGGGGGAGGGGCTTGTAACGTCGGTAGGGGGAGGGGCTTGTAACGTCGGTAGGGGGAGGGGCTTGTAACGTCCGGTAGGGGGAGGGGCTTGTAACGTCGGTAGGGGAGAGGGGCTTGTAACGTCGGTATGGGGAGGGGCTTGTAACGTCGGTATGGGGAGGGGCTTGTAACGCGGTATGGGGAGGGGCTTGTAACGTCGGTATGGGGAGGGGCTTGTAACGTCGGTATGGGGAGGGGCTTGTAACGTCGGTATGGGGAGGGGCCGGTACGCCGGTGGGGAGGGGCTTGTACCGTCGGTATGGGGGGAGGGGCTTGTAACGTCGGTATGGGGAGGGGCTTGTAACGTCGGTGGGGGTGTGACGTCGGTGGGGGGGGAGTAACGTCGGTGGGGGAGGGGGCGTGTAACGTCGTCGGTGGGGGGCTGCTGTAATGGCAGGGGCTTGTAACGTCCGTGGGTTACCGCTGTTTCAGACTGGGAGGGGCAGGTATCCTGCACACACTGGCAAAGACTTCCAGCTGGTTCCATCCCCGAATCCATGTTGACATAATTATCTGTTGTTTTCCCCTGACTGAGTTAGCTGCTAGCTAGGGTGTGTTGGCTGTCTCCAGGAAGTGTGGTAGTGTGTATGCTCCTATCTCTATGGTAGTGTGTATGCTCCCTGTCTCTGTGGTAGTGTGTATGCTCCTGCCTCTGTGGTAGTGTGTATGCTCCCTGCCTCTATGGTAGTGTATGCTCCTGCCTCTATGGTAGTGTGGTAGTGTGTATGCTCCTGCCTCTGTGGTAGTGTGTATGCTCCTGCCTCTGTGGTAGTGTGTATGCTCCTGCCTCTGTGGTAGTGTGTATGCTCCTGCCTCTGTGGTAGTGTGTATGCTCCTGCCTCTGTGGTGGTGTATGCTCCTGCCTCTGTGGTAGTGTGTGTGCTCCTGCCTCTGTGGTAGTGTGTATGCTCCCTGCCTCTGTGGTAGTGTGTATGCTCCTGCCTCTGTGGTAGTGTGTATGCTCCTGTCTCTGTGGTAGTGTGTATGCTCCTGCCTCTGTGGTAGTGTGTATGCTCCTGCCTCTGTGGTAGTGTGTATGATCCTGCCTCTGTGGTAGTGTGTATGCTCCTGTCTCTGTGGTAGTGTGTATGCTCCTGTCTCTGTGGTAGTGTGTATGCTCCTGCCTCTGTGGTAGTGTGTATGCTCCTGTCTCTGTGGTAGTGTGTATGCTCCTGTCTCTGTGGTAGTGTGTATGCTCCTGTCTCTGTGGTAGTGTGTATGCTCCTGCCTCTGTGGTAGTGTGTATGCTCCTGTCTCTGTGGTGGTGTGTATGCTCCTGCCTCTGTGGTAGTGTATGCTCCTGCCTCTGTGGTAGTGTGTATGCTCCTGCCTCTGTGGTAGTGTGTATGCTCCTGCCTCTGTGGTAGTGTGTATGCTCCTGCCTCTGTGGTAGTGTGTATGCTCCTGTCTCTGTGGTAGTGTATGCTCCTGTCTCTGTGGTAGTGTGTATGCTCCTGCCTCTGTGGTAGTGTGTATACTCCTGTCTCTGTGGTAGTGTGTATGCTCCTGCCTCTGTGGTAATGTGTATGCTCCTGTCTCTGTGGTAGTGTATGCTCCTGTCTCTGTGGTAGTGTCTATGCTCCTGCCTCTGTGGTAGTGTACGCTCCTGCCTCTGTGGTAGTGTGTATGCTCCTGCCTCTGTGGTAGTGTGTGCGCTCCTGAAGTAGACCTATAGTCTACCTGGCCTGATTTCACATAGAAGTAGGTCTATAGACTACCTGATTACACACATAGAAGTAGGCCTCTAGACTACCTGATTACACATAGAAGTAGGTCCTATAGACTACCTGATTACACATAGAAGTAGGTCTATAGACTACCTGATTACACATAGAAGTAGGTCTATAGACTACCTGATGACACATAGAAGTAGGCCCTATAGACTACCTGATTACACATAGAAGTAGGTCTATAGACTACCTGGCCTGATTACATAGAAGTAGGCCTATAGACTACCTGATTACACATAGAAGTAGGTCTATAGACTACCTGATGACACATAGAAGTAGGTCTATAGACTACCTGATTACACATAGAAGTAGGCCTATAGACTACCTGATTACACATAGAAGTAGGTCTATAGGCTACCTGATTACACATAGAAGTAGGTCTATAGACTACCTGATTACACATAGAAGTAGGTCTATAGGCTACCTGATTACACACAGAAGTAGGCCTATAGACTACCTGATTACACATAGAAGTAGGTCTATAGACTACCTGATTACACATAGAAGTAGGTCTATAGACTACCTGATTACACATAGAAGTAGGCCTATAGACTACCTGATTACACATAGAAGTAGGCCTATAGACTACCTGATGACACATAGAAGTAGGCCTATAGACTACCTGATTACACATAGAAGCAGGTCTAGACTACCTGATTACACATACAGAAGTAGGCCTATAGACTACCTGATTACACATAGAAGTAGGCCTATGACTACCTGATGACACATAGAAGTAGGTCTATAGACTACCTGATTACTCATAGAAGTAGACCTATAGACTACCTGGATTACTCATAGAAGTAGACCTATAGACTACCTGATTACACATAGGAAGCAGGCCTATAGACTACCTGGCCTGATTACACATAGAAGTAGGCCTATAGACTACCTGATTACACATAGAAGTAGGCCTATAGACTACCTGATTACACATAGAAGTAGGCCTATAGACTACCTGATGACACATAGAAGTAGGCCTATAGACTACCTGATTACACATAGAAGTAGGCCTATAGACTACCTGATAACACATAAGTAGGTCTATAGGCTACCTGATTACACATAGAAGTAGGCCTATAGACTACCTGATTACACATAGAAGTAGGCCTATAGACTACCTGATTAATTACATAGAAGTAGGTCTATAGACTACCTGATTACACATAGAAGTAGGCCTATAGACTACGATTGCACATAGAAGTAGGCCTATAGACTACCTGATTACACATAGAAGTAGAGTCTATAGGCTACCTGGGCTGATTACACATAGAAGTAGACCTATAGACTACCTGATTACACATAAGTAGGTCTATAGACTACCTGATTACACATAGAAGTAGGCCTATGAACTACCTGATTACATAGAAATGAGCCTATAGACTACCTGATTACACATAGAAGTGAGCCTATAGACTACCTGACACATAGAAGTAGGCCTATAGACTACCTGATTACTATAAGTAGGTCTATAGACTACCTGATTACACATAGAAGTAGGCCTATAGACTACCTGATTACACATAGAAGTAGGCCTATAGACTACCTGATTACACATAGAAGTAGGCCTATAGACTACCTGATGACATAGAAGTAGGCCTATAGACTACCTGATTACACATAGAAGTAGGTCTATAGACTACCTGATTACATTATAGAAGTAGGCCTATAGACTACCCTGATTACACATAGAAGTAGGCCTATAGACTACCTGATGACACATAGAAGTAGGTCTATAGACTACCTGATTACTCATAGAAGTAGACCTATAGACTACCTGATTACTCATAGAAGTAGACCTATAGACTACCTGATTACACATAGAAGTAGGCCTATAGACTACCTGGCCTGATTACACATAGAAGTAGGCCTATGAACTACCTGATTACACATAGAAGTAGGCCTATAGACTACCTGATTACACATAAAGTAGGCCTATAGACTACCTGATTACACATAGAAGTAGGCCTATAGACTACCTGATGACACATAGAAGTAGGCCTATAGACTACCTGATTACACATAGAAGTAGGCCTATAGACTACCTGATAACACATAGAAGTAGGTCTATAGGCTACCTGATTACACATAAAGTAGGCCTATAGACTACCTGATTACACATAGAAGTAGGCCTATAGACTACCTGATTACACATAGAAGTAGGTCTATAGACTACCTGATTACACATAGAAGTAGGCCTTACAGACTACCTGATTAAACATAAGTGAAGTAGGCCTATAGACTACCTGATTACACATAGAAGTAGGTCTATAGGCTACCTGGGCTGATTACACATAGAAGTAGGCCTATAGACTACCTGATTACACATAGAAGTAGGTCTATAGACTACCTGATTACACATAGAAGTAGGCCTATAGACTACCTGATTACACATAGAAGTAGGCCTATAGACTACCTGATTACACAGAAGTAGGCCTATAGACTACCTGATGACATAGAAGTAGGTCTATAGACTACCTGATTACACATAGAAGTAGGCCTATAGACTACCTGATTACACATAGAAGTAGCCTATAGACTACCTGATTACACATAGAAGTAGGCCTATAGACTACCTGATTACACATAGAAGTAGGCCTATAGACTACCTGATTACACATAGAAGTAGGCCTATAGACTACCTGATTACACATAGAAGTAGGTCTATAGACTACCTGATTACACATAGAAGTAGGCCTAGACCTATAGACTACCTGATTACATAGAAGTAGGCCTATAGACTACCTGATTACACATAAAGTAGGCCTATAGACTACCTGATTACACATAGAAGTAGGCCTATAGGCTACCTGATTACACATAGAAGTAGGTCTATAGACTACCTGATTACACACAGAAGTAGGTCTATAGGCTACCTGATACACATAGAAGTAGGCCTATAGACTACCTGATTACTAGAAGTAGGTCTATAGGCTACCTGATTACATAGAAGTAGGCCTATAGACTACCTGATTACACATAGAAGTAGGCCTATAGACTAATTACACATAGATTATAGACTACCTGATTACACATAGAAGTAGGCCTATAGACTACCCTGATAACACATAGAAGTAAGGCCTATAGGCTACCTGATTACACATAGAAGTGGCCTATAGACTACCTGGCCTGATTACACATAGAAGTAGGTCTATAGGCTACCTGATTACACATAGAAGTAGGCCTATAGACTACCTGATTCCATAGAAGTAGGCCTATAGACTACCTGATTACACATAGAAGTAGGCCTATAGACTACCTGGCCCTGATTACACATAGAAGTAGGTCTATAGGCTACCTGATTACACATAGAAGTAGCCCATAGACTACCTGATTACACTTAGAAGTAGACCTATAGACTACCTGATTACACATAGAAGTAGGCCTATAGACTACCTGATTACACATAGAAGTGAACCTATAGACTACCTGATTACACATAGAAGTAGGCCTATAGGCTACCTGATTACACATAGAAGTAGGTCTATAGACTACCTGATTACACACAGAAGTAGGTCTATAGGCTATTTACACATAAAAGTAGGCCTATAGACTACCTGATTACACATAGAAGTAGGCCTATAGACTACCTGATTACACATAGAAGTAGGTCTATAGACTACCTGATTACATAGAAGTAGGTCTATAGACTACCTGATGACACATAGAAGTAGGCCTATAGACTACCTGATTACACATAGAAGTAGGCCTATAGACTACCTGATTACACATAGAAGTAGGTCTATAGGCTACCTGATTACACATAGAAGTAGGCCTATAGACTACCTGATTACATAGAAGTAGGTCTATAGGCTACCTGATTACACATATGAGTAGGTCTATAGGACTACCTGATTACACATAGAAGTAGGCCTATAGACTACCTGATTACACATAGAAGTAGGCCTATAGACTACCTGATTACACATAGAAGTAGACCTATAGACTACCTGATTACACATAGAAGTAGGCCTATAGGCTACCTGATTACACATAGAAGTAGGTCTATAGACTACCTGATTACACACAGAAGTAGGTCTATAGGCTACCTGATTACACATAGAAGTAGGCCTATAGACTACCTGATTACACATAGAAGTAGGCCTATAGACTACCTGATTACACATAGAAGTAGGTCTATAGACTACCTGATTACACATAGAAGTAGGTCTATAGACTACCTGATTACACATAGAAGTAGGTCTATAGGCTACCTGATTACACATAGAAGTAGGCCTATAGACTACCTGGCCTGATTACACATAGAAGTAGGTCTATAGACTACCTGATTACACATAGAAGTAGACCTATAGACTACCTGATAACACATAGAAGTAGGTCTATAGGCTACCTGATTACACATAGAAGTAGGCCTATAGACTACCTGATAACACATAGAAGTAGGTCTATAGGCTACCTGATTACACATAGAAGTAGGCCTATAGACTACCTGATTACACATAGAAGTAGGCCTATAGGCTACCTGATTACACATAGAAGTAGGCCTATAGACTACCTGATTACACATAGAAGTAGGCCTATAGACTACCTGATTACACATAGAAGTAGGCCTATAGGCTACCTGATTATACATAGAAGTAGGCCTATAGACTACCTGATTACACATAGAAGTAGGCCTATAGACTACCTGATTACACATAGAAGTAGGCCTATAGACTACCTGATTACACATAGAAGTAGGCCTATAGACTACCTGATTACACATAGAAGTAGGCCTATAGACTACCTGATTACACATAGAAGTAGGCCTATAGACTACCTGATTACACATAAGTAGGCCTATAGACTACCTGATTACATAAGTAGGCCTATAGACTGCCTGATTACACATAAGTAGGCCTATAGACTACCTGGAAAACGTTGATTACACATAGAAGTAGGCCTATAGACTACCTGATTACACATAGAAGTAGGCCTATAGACTACCTGATTACATAGAAAGTAGGCCTATAGACTACCTGATTACACATAGAAGTAGGCCTATAGACTACCTGATTACACATAGAAGTAGGTCTATAGACTACCTGGCCTGATTACACATAGAAGTAGGCCTATAGACTACCTGATTACATAGAAGTAGGCCTATAGACTACCTGATGACACATGAAGTAGGTCTATAGACTACCTGATTACATAGAAATAGACCTGTAGACTACCTGATTACACATAGAAGTAGGCCTATAGACTACCTGATTACACACAGAAGTAGGTCTATAGGCTACCTGATTACATAGAAGTAGGCCTATAGGCTACCTGATTACACATAGAAGTAGGTCTATAGACTACCTGATTACACATAAGTAGGTCTATAGACTACCTGATTACACATAGAAGTAGGCCTATAGGCTACCTGGCCTGATTACACAGAAGTAGGTCTATAGACTACCTGATTACACATAGAAGTAGGTCTATAGGCTACCTGATTACACATAGAAGTAGGTCTATAGACTACCTGATTACACATAGAAGTAGGTCTATAGACTACCTGATTACACATAGAAGTAAGCCTATAGACTACCTGATGACACATAGAAGTAGGCCTATAGACTACCTGATGACACAAAGTAGGCCTATAGACTACCTGATGACACATAGAAGTAGGCCTATAGACTACCTGATTACACATAGAAGTAGGTCTATAGACTACCTGATTACACATAGAAGTAGGCCTATAGACTACCTGATTACACATAAGTAGGCCTATAGACTACCTGGGCACCTGACGCAAATGTAGGCAGTTACAGTGCCTTAAGGAACTATTCAGACCCTTTTTCCACGTTTTGTTACAACCTTATTCTAAAATGGATTCAATTAAGATTGTCCCTCATCAATCGACACACAACAACATAATGACAAAAACAGGTTTTTAAAATGTATTGTATTTAAAATGTATTAAAATTTATTTAAAAATAAACTGAAATGCCTTATTTATGTAAGTATTCAGACCCTTTAACGTTCTGTTTCCGTTGATAATCTTTGATGTTTCTACAACTTGATTGGAGTCCACCTGGTAAATTCAATTGATTTGTACATGATTTAAGGCACACCTGTCTATGTAGGTCCCACACAGTTGACAGTGCATTCCAGGCAAAGCAAGCCATGAGGTGAAATAATTGTCCGTAGATCCCAGAGACAGGATTCTGTTGAAGCACAGATCTGGGGAAAGGTACCAAAAAAATGTGTGCGGCATTGAAGGTCCCCAAGAACACAGTGGCCTCCATCATTCTTAAATGGAAGAAGTTTGGAACCACCAAGACAATCCCTAGAGCTGGCCGCCTTCCCCAAACTGAGCAATCGGTGGAGAAGGGCCTTGGTCAGGGAGATGATCAAGAACCCGATGGTCTCTCTGACAGAGCTCCAGAGTTCCTCTGTGGAGATGGGAGAACCTTCCAGAAGGACAATCATCTCTGCAGCACTCCACCAATCAGGTCTTTGTGGTAGAGTTGCCAGGTCGAAGCCACTCCTCAGTAAAAGGCACGCGACAGCCCGCTTAGAGTTTGCCAAAAGGCACCTAAAGACTCTGGCCATGAGAAACAAGATTCTCCAGTCTGATGAAACCAACATTGGAACTCTTTGGCCTGAATGCCAAGCGTCACGTCTGGAGGAAACCTAGCACCATCCCTACTGTGAAGCATGGAGGTGGCAGCATCATGCTGTGGGGAAACCTAGCACCATCCCTACTGTGAAGCATGGTGGTGGTAACATCCCTACTGTGAAGCATGGTGGTGGCAGCATCATGCTGTGGGGATGTTTTTTAGCGGCAGGGACTGGGAGACTAGTCAGGATTGAGGGAAAGATGAACAGAGCGAAGTACAGAGAGATCCTTGATGAAAACCTGCTCCAGAGCGCTCAGGACCTCAGACTGGGTTGACGGTTCACCTTCCAACAAGACAACAATCCCAAGCACACAGGCAAGACAAAGCAGGAGTGGCTTCGGGACAAGTCTCTGCATGTCCTTGAGTGGCCCAGCCAGAGCCCGGACTTGAACCTGATCCAACATCTCTGAAGAGACCTGAAAATAGCTGTGCCGTGACGCTACCCATCCAACCCGACAGAGCTTGAGAGGATCTGCAGAGAAGAATGGGAGAAACTCCCCAAATACAGGTGTGTCAAGCTTGTAGTGTCATACCCAAGATGACTTCAAGGCTGTAATCACTGCCAAAGGTGCTTCAACAAAGTACTGAGTGTCATATTTCAGTTTTTTAATATACATATATATATATATATATATATATATATATATATATATATATATATATACATACATACATACATACATACATACATACATACATACATACATACATACATACATACATACATACATACATACATACATACATACATTTGCAAAAATTTCTAAAATCTAGTTTTTGCTTTGTCATTATGGGGTATTGTGTGTCGATTTGATGAGGGGAAATACGATTTCATCCATTTTAGAATAAGGCTGTAAAACGTAACAAAATGTGGGAAAAGTCGAGGGGTTTGAATACTTTCCGAATGCGCCGTATATGTGTGTCCGTTTGGGGATCTGACAGTGTTTCTGATTGGCTTAACGCACCACCAATAATGAGCTGTGGACCTTTCTCAATGTAATCGTTTTCTTAATCTCAAACAACATGTAAACAAAATGTGTATTTTACATCCATTGAGAATGACAATAGTTCCTTAATGTATTTGAATAATATTTTACAGCCCTTTCTCCCTTTCGATTACCACTCAGCATGAAAGGGAAAATGTCATGCTCTGATCTGGTGGAAATGTCATAGTACAGGCCTTCCTGATTGCTTCTTCTCATTGCTTCACTTGGACTGAAATATGTTCCAGTACTCATTTTGGGTGCTGGTACTGTTTACATTTTAGGTGGAGGAGCAGTAGAACATTTGAGATGCTGGTACTCCTGCCCAAGTCAAACACTGCTTCTCGTCCCTTGCCCAAATATCCTACAGTTGTGTCTGCCTTGAGCTCACTGGGACAGGAAATATTTGAATGGGCCCAGAATATTTTCTACAATGTTGCAAGGGACCCAAGTTAATAGTTGACACTGTCCTTCCAGACAGGCCATACATTTGATACAATGTTTCCAGTTTTCTAGCATGAGCTTTGGCTGGACTAAGTTGATAGTTGATACAATGTTTCCAGTTTTCTAGCATGAGCTTTGGCTGGACTAAGTTGATAGTTGATACAATGTTTCCAGTTCCTTCCAGACAGGCCATGCGTAACCAATGTGATTTATAGGATCATTATTTTCAGCAGGAGATTGTCTACCTGCAGGCTGCCATGTATTTATTTGGTGGCTTTTATGTAGACTATTTTTACATCGTTGGTAACGGAAGATACTTTTTGGGTTTATCGTTTTCATTTGGATGTCATTTTGATGAACCACGTGACAATGATTTTGAGATACGAAGACGTTTTAAATTAAACTTTCATGAAAATGTACAGACGAAAACCATAACTGGCACGCAGATTGGTAGAAATGGTAAGATAAATTGGCATTCCACATGAGAAAGGTTACCGACTGCTCGTGTTGCCTTTTTACCAGAAACTTCAGGAGATGAATGGCAGAATCTGAAAAATCCAGCAGGAATGACCGGGAGGAAAATAGTTGGGTCAGGTTTTTTTATTTTTTCTGGTTATCTAGATTTCTGGCGCCCTCTTGAGGCATTTTGTCGTACTTCATCAAACCGTAAGCTTAAAGCATCAGACAAGCTCAATTACACATAGTCAAATTTTATTAAAACACATATCGTGTGTCTATATACAGTGCCTTGCGAAAGTATTCGGCCCCCTTGAACTTTGCGACCTTTTGCCACATTTCAGGCTTCAAACATAAAGATATAAAACTGTATTTTTTTGTGAAGAATCAACAACAAGTGGGACACAATCATGAAGTGGAACGACATTTATTGGATATTTCAAACTTTTTTAACAAATGAAAAACTGAAAAATTGGGCGTGCAAAATGATTCAGCCCCCTTAAGTTAATACTTTGTAGCGCCACCTTTTGCTGCGATTACAGCTGTAAGTCGCTTGGGGTATGTCTCTATCAGTTTTGCACATCGAGAGACTGACATTTTTTCCCATTCCTCCTTGCAAAACCGCTCGAGCTCAGTGAGGTTGGATGGAGATTCAGGTCTGGACTTTGACTTGGCCATTCTAACACCTGGATATGTTTATTTTTTAACCATTCCATTGTAGATTTTGCTTTATGTTTTGGATCATTGTCTTGTTGGAAGACAAATCTCCGTCCCAGTCTCAGGTCTTTTGCAGACTCCATCAGGTTTTTCCAGAATGGTCCTGTATTTGGCTCCATCCATCTTCCCATCAATTTCAACCATCTTCCCTGTCCCTGCTGAAGAAAAGCAGGCCCAAACCATGATGCTGCCACCACCATGTTTGACAGTGGGGATGGTGTGTTCAGGATGATGAGCTGTGTTGCTTTTACGCCAAACATAACGTTTTGCATTGTTGCCAAAAAGTTCAATTTTGGTTTCATCTGACCAGAGCACCTTCTTCCACATGTTTGGTGTGTCTCCCAGGTGGCTTGTGGCAAACTTTAAACGACACTTTTTATGGATATCTTTAAGAAATGGCTTTCTTCTTGCCACTCTTCCATAAAGGCCAGATTTGTGCAATATCACGACTGATTGTTGTCCTATGGACAGAGTCTCCCACCTCAGCTGTAGATCTCTGCAGTTCATCCAGAGTGATCATGGGCCTCTTGGCTGCATCTCTGATCAGTCTTCTCCTTGTATGAGCTGAAAGTTTAGAGGGACGGCCAGGTCTTGGTAGATTTGCAGTGGTCTGATACTCCTTCCATTTCAATATTATCGCTTGCACAGTGCTCCTTGGGATGTTTAAAGCTTGGGAAATCTTTTTGTATCCAAATCCGGCTTTAAACTTCTTCACAACAGTATCTCGGACCTGCCTGGTGCGTTCCTTGTTCTTCATGATGCTCTCTGCGCTTTTAACGGACCTCTGAGACTATCACAGTGCAGGTGCATTTATACAGAGACTTGATTACACACAGGTGGATTGTATTTATCATCATTAGTCATTTAGGTTAACATTGGATCATTCAGAGATCCTCACTGAACTTCTGGAGAGAGTTTGCTGCACTGAAAGTAAAGGGGCTGAATAATTTTGCACGCCCAATTTTTCAGTTTTTGATTTGTTAAAAAAGTTTGAAATATCCAATAAATGTCGTTCCACTTCATGATTGTGTCCCACTTGTTGTTGATTCTTCACAAAAAAATACAGTTTTATATCTTTATGTTTGAAGCCTGAAATGTGGCAAAAGGTCGCAAAGTTCAAGGGGGCCGAATACTTTCGCAAGGCACTGTATGAAAAAATACACGTTTTAAAAAATGTCGACCAAACAACTCTCGGTCGACCAATACATTGTTTTTTGTAAAGACAGCCCAAGATCAGATAACTGTGTACTGGGAGGCATGACCACCAGTGACACATGCTAGGTGGGAGACCTTAGCCGGACAGAGACCCCCTCTGGTTAGGGTTACCCAGGGGTCCTGATGACGAGGAGAACAAGGCCTTCAGGTGGCTAGGAAAATGTACCCGCTGAAGCGATCAGCCTACCAGGCATCATATCAATAGACTAATGTCCTGTCCCTCCTTCACTGCCTTCCTTCAAGGAGGCTTTTCAACTGAATCATACAGGAGACGGGAGCGGCTGAATAATTGATCAGCCCACCTTCACCCTCTGTTGTGCAGCTGTTTCATTTTCTGATGAACATGAATACTGCATGGTATCTGACATTTTGACAGGCTAACGTGTCGTGCTCCACCCTGGCACACACACACTGTACTGTAACGTGTGTGTGTGTGTGTGTGTGTGTGTGTGTGTGTGTGTGTGTGTGTGTGTGTGAAGCAGTGAAAAGACTACCCTGGGTATCCCCTATCATAAAAACAGAATGCCTCACCTCACAGTGATCTCTGGACTTTTATAGTGTGTGTGTGGCGTGCATGGTGATCAGGTTAACATGAGATCCGCTCTGTGAAAGGTTGACAACTTCATTACCTGCAGGTTAGACACAGAGACACAAACAGCCTAATGTAGCTTAGCCTCAGAGTGTGGTCCCAGAGGTTTTATCTCCTGGCCTCGTCTATGTAGGCAGGCAGCGAAACACTGAATCCATCTGAACTCTGATAAGCAGCGAAACCTACTGTTGGCATGGAGGTGGCTACTGGCGTCATTGGGGGGGGTCTACTGGGGTCATTGGGGGGTCTACTGGGGTCATTGGGGGGGTCTACTGGGGTTATTGGGGGGGTCTACTGGGGTCATTGGGGGGTCTACTGGGGTCATTGGGGGGTCTACTGGGGTCATTGGGGGGGTCTACTGGGGTCATTGGGGGGTCTACTGGGGTCATTGGGGGGTCTACTGGGGTCATTGGGGGGGTCTACTGGGGTCATTGGGGAGGGGTCTACTGGGGTCATTGGGGGGGTCTACTGGGGTCATTGGGGGGTCTACTGGGGTCATTGGGGAGGGGTCTACTGGGGTCATTGGGGGGCTCACTGGGGTCATTGGGGGGTCTACTGGGGTCATGGGTGGGGTCTACTGGGGTCATGGGAGGGGTCTACTGGGGTCATTGGGGAGGGGTCTACTGGGGTCATTGGGGGGGTCTACTGGGGTCATGGGTGGGGTCTACTGGGGTTATGGGGGGGTCTACTGAGGTCTGTCTGTAGTCATGGGATGGACTATAATGGGGAAATATAAGATTGCTCACCATGAAAATGAAGACTCCTTGTAAAGTGTTACCAGTATTGGGGCAAAAGTACCAGTTTAATGTTCCATGTAGCTCCTCATCAATGTCCCTGTGTATGTTTCCATGTAGCTCCTCATTAATGCCCCTGTGTATGTTTCCATGTAGCTCCTCATTAATGCCCCTGTGTATGTTTCCATGTAGCTCCTCATCAATGCCCCTGTGTATGTTTCCATGTAGCTCCTCATCAATGTCCCTGTGTATGTTTCCGTGTTCATTAATGCCCCTGTGTATGTTTCCGTGTTCATTAATGCCCCTGTGTATGTTTCCGTGTTCATCAATGTCCCTGTGTATGTTTCCATGTAGCTCCTCATCAATGTCCCTGTGTATGTTTCC
>NW_027013225.1:0-16800 GCF_036934945.1 Oncorhynchus masou masou | reverse complement strand
AAGAGAAACAGAGAGATAAGAGAAGGGAGGAGAGGAACAGAGAGATAAGAGAAGGGAGGAGAGGAACAGAGAGATAGGAGAAGGGAGGAGAGGAACAGAGAGATAGGAGAAGGGAGGAGAGGAACAGAGAGATAGGAGAAGGGAGGAGAGGAACAGAGAGATAGGAGAAGGGAGAAGAGAAACAGAGGGATAGGAGAAGGGAGAAGAGAAACAGAGAGATAAGAGAAGGGAGGAGAGGAACAGAGAGATAGAAGGGAGGAGAGGAACAGAGAGATAGGAGAAGGGAGAAGAGAAACAGAGAGATAGGAGAAGGGAGGAGAGAAACAGAGAGATAGGAGAAGGGAGAAGAGAAACAGAGGGATAGGAGAAGGGAGGAGAGAAACAGAGAGATAGGAGAAGGGAGGATAGGAACTGAGAGAGAAGACTGAGGAACAAAGGAAATGTGGCACTGTTCCATGACAGTGTTTTAACTCTCTCTCTGTTTGATAGACTATCATATAACATGCTTTATGTTTGTTTCTCTCCATCATTCTTCCTATCCCTCCCTTTCTTCCTCTCTATCCCTTCCTTTCCCTCTCCTCCCGAACAATGAACTCTCCACTTAACTCACTCTCTCTCTCTCTCTCTCTCTCACACAGCTGTAACCAGCCTTCCCTGGCACCAGCAGAAACCCAAGGCCATCTCTGATTGCACAAGGCCATCCCTCTCCCCTTCCCTCCCTCTTGTTCCAGTCTTGCCACTCCCCCATCTCCCAGTGGTGGCATTGGGGCTCCCAGGATGCGGCTGCTCAGCGCTCTGCTGCTCCTCCTGCTCCTGAGTTCCACTGAGCCCAGGAAGGGTGGACGGAGCAGAGAAAGGGGCAGGGCCCGGGGGAAAGGCAGGGCCAATGCTGTCAAACGCCAAACCTCTGAATGCAAGGAATACATGGAGGCCGGAGAGAAATACCTGGACTGTCAGGACCGCCAGCTGACCGGGGTGCAACAGCACTGGCCTGAAGACATCCACCACCTCCTGCTGGCCCGCAACAAGATCCAGGTGCTCAGAGACAACACCTTCTCCCAGTTCAAGAACCTAAAGAGTCTGGATCTACAACAGAATGAGCTCTACATGGTGGAGGAGGAGGCGTTCGCAGGGCTGGGACAGCTCACTACTCTGCTTCTTCAGCACAACCAGATGAAGACAGCTTCTGAGGAGCACCTGCTGCCTTTGCCAAACCTCCGCTACCTGCGTCTCTATGACAACCCCTGGGACTGCCGGTGCTCGCTGGATAGTCTGGTCAGGACCCTGCAGGTGCCCAGCAACCGTAACCTAGGGAACTACGCCAAGTGTTCGGAGCCGGACGCGCTGAGAGGTCAGAAGCTGAAGAAGATGAGGCCAGAGCTGCTGTGTGCTGAGGATGGGGAGGGCCATCAGCCAGGGCAGAAACCTCAAGAGGGGCAGGGTAATCTGCCCAAACCACCACCCATCAAGAAGTACCCTGATGCCAACTCCTTGTGCCACACCTACATGTTCCCCAAACCCATGCTGGACTGCAAGAGCAAAGGTAAGCTATGAGCCAACCAAGCTTGTCTCCCTTTCATTTGTTTGTGTGACCTGTGTGAAGAATGTCCTCCTTGGAGGACAACGACGTGTTGTATTCGGGTCTTTCAGAACACTGGAGTGAGTTATTGGGGTTCTCAGGGCCATGGGTTCCTCGACCCAGATGAATCTCTACTGAAACAGCTTTTTAGTCCAAGATTAGGACTAGTATGGGTCAGGGAAACCAGCCCTCAGTGTATGAGTCACATGTCCATCTGAAATCTCTGGCCATTGTTCACTACACATGGTTGTTGTGAGGACTTTTGGAACAGTATGGAGGGAGAGGCTGGCTGCTGGATACTCCAGAGCTGTGGTTGATATGATTACTTTCTAAATGTGTTCTCGATAATTTCCCTGAATCAGAATGTGGTAGGAGACGACTGTGACCCGAGAGGCCTTAGAGTGACGGCCTTAAAGTGGAAACCAGTGGAAACCATCATGTAACGTTAGACACAAAGGGACCAAGGGGAAATATGGAGTTCCTTTCTGTCCCCGTCCAGATTCTCACATCTGGTGGCGTTTCTGTGCTATGTATAACTGCCACATTAGAACTGCTACCAGGACTATAACCTTGAGAGAGATTAGCTTTCAGTATTGTTTTTCCAATAGTCGTTAGCCCAGACCCATGGGACTGACTACAAATCCTGCATGGAGTCCATGCTGTGGGACTGCTTTTGTTTGAGCTCCAAAATACAACATGAATAGTCTCTTCATATTGATTTAGTATAGACGTGGCAGTATGGTCATGAGAATAGTCTCTTCATATTGATTTAGTAAAGACGTGGCAGTATGGTCAAAGAATAGTCCCTTCATATTGATTTAGTATAGACGGCAGTATGGTCATGAATAGTCCCTTCATATTGATTTAGTATAGACGTGGGTGTATGGTCATGAATAGTCTCTTCATATTGATTTAGTATAGACGTGGCAGTATGGTCATGAATAGTCTCTTCATATTGATTTAGTATAGACGTGGCAGTATGGTCATGAATAGTCCCTTCATATTGATTTAGTATAGACGTGGCAGTATGGTCATGAATAGTCCCTTCATATTGATTTAGTATAGACGTTGGCAGTATGGTCATGAATAGTCCCTTCTATATATTGATTTAGTATAGACGTGGCAGTATAGTCATGAATAGTCCCTTCATATTGATTTAGTATAGACGTGGCAGTATGGTCATGAATAGTCCCTTCATGTTGATTTAGTATAGACGTGGCAGCATGGTCATGAATAGTCCCTTCATATTGATTTAGTAAAGACGTGGCAGTATAGTCATGAATAGTCCCTTCATATTGATTTAGTATAGATGTGGCAGTATGGTCATGAATAGTCCCTTCATACTAATTTAGTGTGGAAGTGGCACTCTGATGTATTGTTCTACTGTATATTTATGACATGTCACAGTGAACTGGCCCTTTGACCAAGATGATGAATGACAGTCATATAATGATGTACTGTCCCTATCCTGTCCCCAGAAAGCCATTTGTCAGAGTGCAGTTAAACGTGCAAGAAGCAGCAACACTGGTCTCTGTATTCTACTGTCGCTATATAAAAGATCCCCATGTTCAGCTGGAGGAAACTATTTCTCTTCCCCTCTGGAAAGGCTTTCAATCAGTCCTTTATCTGAACCTCACTAGATCATCTCACTGGTCATAGCCTCCCTCCCTCCCTCCCTCCCTCCCTCCCTCCCTCCCTCCCTCGCTCCCTCCCCTCCCTCCCTCGCGTTCCTCCCTCCCTCCCTCCCTCGCTCCCCTCCCCTCCCTCCCTCCTCAGGGCCTTAATATACTGTAACTAATAACTGACCAGAGGTCATTACACTGGAAACAAAGTCTCATTTGTAAACACTGGAAATGTCCCTACAGTACACTACCGAACTGTGCGGGAGCAAGACAGAATGTATCTAACCACAAATAAATCATCTCTGTGGTACATACATGATATATGGGAGAATATGTCAGAGTGCTGGTACTTTTAGATAAATGTCGTCCAGGCAAGATGACGCCTGGTTTAGTCCTGATCTATCATTAGCAGAACCGTTGAGTCAGCATATGGAGAGTTGGCCTGCTTGTCATCTCTGTGCCTAACCTCCTCTTCTAACATTATATCATGGTTTCTTGAAGTTCCTGTAACTGATGGCTGGGTGTTTTGTCAGCTGACACATTCTGGGGGAGTCATGATGTGTAGCAGAGGGGAAAGTTTTGCTGGTAGTCTCCTCTCCTCCACAGCATGATGGGTAATATTCTGCTGGTGGTCTCCTCTCCACAGCATGATGGGTAATATTCTGCTGGTGGTCTCCTCTCCTCCACAGCATGATGAATATTCTGCTGGTGGTCTCCTCTCCTCCACAGCATGATGGGTAATATTCTGCTGGTAGTCTCCTCCTCCACAGCATGATTCTGCTGGTAGTCTCCTCTCCTCCACAGCATGATGGGTAATATTCTGCTGGTGGTCTCCTCTCCTCCACAGCATCTGCCGGTAGTCTCCTCTCCTCCACAGCATGATGGGTAATATTCTGCTGGTGGTCTCCCTCCTCCACAGCATGATGGGTAATATTCTGCCGGTAGTCTCCTCTCCTCCACAGTGGGGTCTGCTGGTAGTCTCCTCCTCCACAGCATGATGGGTAATATTCTGATGGTAGTCTCCTCTCTCCACAGCATGATGGGTAATATTCTGCTGGTAGTCTCCTCTCCTCCACAGCATGATGGGTAATATTCTGCTGGTGGTCTCCTCTCCTCCACAGCATGATGGGTATTATTCTGCCGGTAGTCTCCTCTCCTCCACAGCATGATGGGTAATATTCTGCTGGTGTCTCCTCTCCTCCACAGCATGATGGGTAATATTCTGCTGGTGGTCTCTCTCCTCCACAGCATGATGGGTAATATTCTCTGCCGGTAGTCTCCTCCCACAGCATGATGGGTAATATTCTGCTGGTGGTCTCCCTCTCCTCCACAGCATGATGGGTAATATTCTGCCGGTAGTCTCCTCTCCTCCACAGCATCGTTGATTTCCTTGATATACAGGCATGTTTGGCACCTGACTCTGTAAAAGCAGCACTGTGCATTTACAATCTAAATTAATGGCTGTATAGGTTTAGTTTCCTGCTGTTTGTAAACAACATGTGATTTTAATAAACTATATCAGGGATGGGCAACTGGCCGCCACCCCCCTTTTGTTGGCCCGCGGAAACATTTCTAAAAACATTTCAAATAAACTTCCTGTTGAGAGTTAGAATAGTGGTTGTGCATCAGCAGTTGCTCTGTTGTTACGTCAGTCACTAACAGCTTCAGTAATTAGACTGACAAGTTAGTCTAGTGGCCAGCCATCTAAACTTCTAGTAAGCATGGTCAAATTGCAGACCGGTGGGCCCCCATTGATTTTGTTAGTCAATCTCACTCAGATATCATGTTAAAAACTGCAAACATTTCTCTAAACCCTATGGCAAAATGAGTAGAATTGCATGGAATTTGTTATAAAATTACTAAATCTTCTCTCCGCCCCATGACAAAATGTTACTTAGAGCCCCCAAAAGGCTAGGGCCAGCTCTGACTGTATGAGTGGGTATGGATATAGGGCCAGCTCTGACTGTATGAGTGGGTATGGATATAGGGCCAGCTCTGACTGTATGAGTGGTATGGGATATAGGGCCAGCTCTGACTGTATGAGTGGGTATGGATATAGGGCCAGCTCTGACTGTATGAGTGGGTATGGATATAGGGCCAGCTCTGACCTGTATGAGTGGGTATGGATATAGGGCCAGCTCTGACTGTATGAGTGGGTATGGATATAGGGCCAGCTCTGACTGTATGAGTGGGTATGGATATAGGGCCAGCTCTGACTGTATGAGTGGGTATGGATATAGGGCCAGCTCTGACTGTATGAGTGGGTATGGATATAGGGCCAGCTCTGACTGTATGTGTGGGTATGGATATAGGGGCCAGCTCTGACTGTATGAGTGGGTATGGATATAGGGCCAGCTCTGACTGTATGTGTGGTATGGATATAGGGCCGGCTCTGACTGTATGAGTGGGTATGGATATAGGGCCAGCTCTGACTGTATGAGTAGGTATGGATATAGGGCCAGCTCTGACTGTATGAGTGGGTATGGATATAGGGCCGGCTCTGACTGTATGAGTGGGTATGGATATAGGGCCAGCTCTGACTGTATGAGTGGGTATGGATATAGGGCAGGCTCTGACTGTATGAGTGGGTATGGATATAGGGCCAGCTCTGACTGTATGAGTGGGTATGGATATGGGCCAGCTCTGACCTTATGAGTGGGTATGGATATAGGGCCAGCTCTGACTGTATGAGTGGGTATGGATATAGGGCCAGCTCTGACCTTATGAGTGGGTATGGATATAGGGCCAGCTCTGACTGTATGAGTGGGTATGGATATAGGGCCAGCTCTGACTGTATGAGTGGGTATGGATATAGGGCCAGCTCTGACTTTATGAGTGGGTATGGATATAGGGCCAGCTCTGACTGTATGAGTGGGTATGGATATAGGGCCAGCTCTGACTGTATGTGTGGGTATGGATATAGGGCCAGCTCTGACTGTATGAGTGGGTATGGATATAGGGCCGGCTCTGACTGTATGAGTGGGTATGGATATAGGGCCAGCTCTGACTGTATGGAGTGGGTATGGATATAGGGCCAGCTCTGACTGTATGAGTGGGTATGGATATAGGGCCAGCTCTGACTGTATGAGTGGGTATGGATATAGGGCCAGCTCTGACTGTATGTGTGGGTATGGATATAGGGCCAGCTCTGACTGTATGAGTGGGTATGGATATAGGGCCAGCTCTGACTGTATGTGTGGGTATGGATATAGGGCCAGCTCTGACTGTATGAGTGGGTATGGATATAGGGCCAGCTCTGACTGTATGAGTGGGTATGGATATAGGGCCAGCTCTGACTGTATGAGTGGGTATGGATATAGGGCCAGCTCTGACTGTATGAGTGGGTATGGATATAGGGCCAGCTCTGACTGTATGAGTGGGTATGGATATAGGGCCGGCTCTGACTGTATGAGTGGGTATGGATATAGGGCCAGCTCTGACTGTATGAGTGGGTATGGATATAGGGCAGGCTCTGACTGTATGAGTGGGTATGGATATAGGGCCAGCTCTGACTGTATGAGTGGGTATGGATATAGGGCAAGCTCTGACCTTATGAGTGGGTATGGATATAGGGCCAGCTCTGACTGTATGAGTGGGTATGGATATAGGGCCAGCTCTGACCTTATGAGTGGGTATGGATATAGGGCCAGCTCTGACTGTATGAGTGGGTATGGATATAGGGCCAGCTCTGACTGTATGAGTGGGTATGGATATAGGGCCAGCTCTGACTTTATGAGTGGGTATGGATATAGGGCCAGCTCTGACTGTATGAGTGGGTATGGATATAGGGCCAGCTCTGACTGTATGTGTGGGTATGGATATAGGGCCAGCTCTGACTGTATGAGTGGGTATGGATATAGGGCCGGCTCTGACTGTATGAGTGGGTATGGATATAGGGCCAGCTCTGACTGTATGAGTGGGTATGGATATAGGGCCAGCTCTGACTGTATGAGTGGGTATGGATATAGGGCCAGCTCTGACTGTATGAGTGGGTATGGATATAGGGCCAGCTCTGACTGTATGTGTGGGTATGGATATAGGGCCAGCTCTGACTGTATGAGTGGGTATGGATATAGGGCCAGCTCTGACTGTATGTGTGGGTATGGATATAGGGCCAGCTCTGACTGTATGAGTGGGTATGGATATAGGGCCAGCTCTGACTGTATGTGTGGGTATGGATATAGGGCCAGCTCTGACTGTATGAGTGGGTATGGATATAGGGCCAGCTCTGACTGTATGAGTGGGTATGGATATAGGGCCAGCTCTGACTGTATGAGTGGGTATGGATATAGGGCCAGCTCTGACTGTATGTGTGGGTATGGATATAGGGCCAGCTCTGACCGTATGTGTGGGTATGGATATAGGGCCAGCTCTGACTGTATGAGTGGGTATAGATATAGGGCCAGCTCTGACTGTATGAGTGGGTATGGATATAGGGCCAGCTCTGACTGTATGAGTGGGTATGGATATAGGGCCAGCTCTGACTGTATGTGTGGGTTTGGATATAGGGCCAGCTCTGACTGTATGAGTGGGTATGGATATGGGGCCGCTCTGACTGTATGAGTGGGTATGGATATAGGGCCAGCTCTGACTGTATGAGTGGGTATGGATATAGGGCCAGCTCTGACTGTATGAGTGGGTATGGATATAGGGCCAGCACTGACTGCATGAGTGGGTATGGATATAGGGCCAGCTCTGACTGTATGTGTGGGTATGGATATAGGGCCAGCTCTGACTGTATGAGTGGGTATGGATATAGGGGCCAGCTCTGACTGTATGAGTGGGTATGGATATAGGGCCAGCTCTGACTGTATGAGTGGGTATGGATATAGGGCCAGCTCTGACTGTATGAGTGGGTATGGATATAGGGCCAGCTCTGACTGTATGTGTGGGTATGGATATAGGGCCAGCTCTGACTGTATGAGTGGGTATGGATATAGGGCCAGCTCTGACTGTATGAGTGGGTATGGATATAGGGCCAGCTGGATGAGTGGGTATGGATATAGCCAGCTCTGACTGTATGAGTGGGTATGGATATAGGGCCAGCTCTGACTGTATGTGTGGGTATGGATATAGGGCCAGCTCTGACTGTATGAGTGGGTATGGATATAGGGCCAGCTCTGACTGTATGAGTGGGTATGGATATAGGGCCAGCTCTGACTGTATGTGTGGGTATGGATATAGGGGCCTGACTGTATAAGTGGGTATGGATATAGGGCCAGCTCTGACTGTATGTGTGGGTATGGATATAGGGCCAGCTCTGACTGTATGAGTGGGTATGGATATAGGGCCAGCTCTGACTGTATGTGTGGGTATGGATATAGGGCCAGCTCTGACTGTATGAGTGGGTATGGATATAGGGCCAGCTCTGGTATGTGTGGGTATGGATATAGGGCCTGCTCTGACTGTATGAGTGGGTATGGATATAGGGCCAGCTCTGACTGTATGAGTGGGTATGGATATAGGGCCAGCTCTGACTGTATGAGTGGGTATGGATATAGGGCCAGCTCTGACTGTATGAGTGGGTATGGATATAGGGCCAGCTCTGACTGTATGAGTGGGTATGGATATAGGGCCAGCTCTGACTGTGTGAGTGGGTATGGATATAGGGCCAGCTCTGACTGTATGAGTGGGTATGGATATAGGGCCAGCTCTGACTGTATGAGTGGGTATGGATATAGGGCCAGCTCTGACTGTATGAGTGGGTATGGATATAGGGCCAGCTCTGACTGTATGAGTGGGTATAGATTTAGGGCCAGCTCTGACTGTATGAGTGGGTATGGATATAGGGCCAGCTCTGACTGTATGAGTGGGTATGGATATAGGGCCAGCTCTGACTGTATGGGATGGATATAGGGCCAGCTCTGACTGTATGAGTGGGTATGGATATAGGGCCAGCTCTGACTGTATGAGTGGGTATGGATATAGGGCCAGCTCTGACTGTATGAGTGGGTATGGATATAGGGCCAGCTCTGACTGTATGAGTGGGTATGGATATAGGGCCAGCTCTGACTGTATGAGTGGGTATGGATATAGGGCCAGCTCTGACTGTATGAGTGGTATGGATATAGGGCCAGCTCTGACTGTATGTGTGGGTATGGATATAGGGCCAGCTCTGACTGTATGAGTGGGTATGGATATAGGGCCAGCTCTGACTGTATGAGTGGGTATGGATATAGGGCCAGCTCTGACTGTATGAGTGGGTATGGATATAGGGCCAGCTCTGACTGTATAAGTGGGTATGGATATAGGGCCAGCTCTGACTGTATGTGTGGGTATGGATATAGGGCCAGCTCTGACTGTATGAGTGGGTATGGATATAGGGCCAGCTCTGACTGTATGTGTGGGTATGGATATAGGGCCAGCTCTGACTGTATGAGTGGGTATGGATATAGGGCCATCTGACTGTATGAGTAGGTATGGATATAGGGGCCAGCTCTGACTGTATGAGTGGGTATGGATATAGGGGGCCAGCTCTGACTGTATGAGTGGGTATGGATATAGGGCCAGCTCTGACTGTATGATGGATATAGGGCCAGCTATGGATATAGGGCCAGCTCTGACTGTGTGAGTGGGTATGGATATAGGGCCAGCTCTGACTGTATGAGTGGGTATGGATATAGGGCCAGCTCTGACTGTATGAGTGGGTATGGATATAGGGCCAGCTCTGACTGTATGAGTGGGTATGGATATAGGGGCCAGCCTGACTGTATGAGTGGGTATGGATATAGGGCCAGCTCTGACTGTATGAGTGGGTATGGATATAGGGCCAGCTCTGACTGTATGAGTGGGTATGGATATAGGGCCAGCTCTGACTGTATGAGTGGGTATGGATATAGGGCCAGCTCTGACTGTATGAGTGGGTATGGATATAGGGCCAGCCTCTGACTGTATGAGTGGGTATGGATATAGGGCCAGCTCTGACTGTATGAGTGGGTATGGATATAGGGCCAGCTCTGACTGTATGAGTGGGTATGGATATAGGGCCAGCTCTGACTGTATGAGTGGGTATGGATGTAGGGCCAGCTCTGACTGTATGAGTGGTATGGATATAGCCAGCTCTGACTGTATGTGTGGGTATGGATATAGGGCCAGCTCTGACTGTATGAGTGGGTATGGATATAGGGCCAGCTCTGACTGTATGTGTGGGTATGGATATAGGGCCAGCTCTGACTGTATGTGTGGGTATGGATATAGGGCCAGCTCTGACTGTATAAGTGGGTATGGATATAGGGCCAGCTCTGACTGTATGAGTGGGTATGGATATAGGGCCAGCTCTGACTGTATGATGTGGGTATAGATATATAGGGCCAGCTCTGACTGTATGTGGGGTATGGATATAGCGCCGGCTCTGACCGTATGTGTGGGTATGGATATAGGGCCAGCTCTGACTGTATGAGTGGGTATAGATATAGGGCCAGCTCTGACTGTATGAGTGGGTATGGATATGGGCCAGCTCTGACTGTATGAGTGTATGGATATAGTGGGCCAGCTCTGACTGTATGTGTGGTTTGGATATGGGGCCAGCTCTGACTGTATGAGTGGGTATGGATATGGGGCTCTGACTGTAAGAGTGGGTATGGATATAGGGCCAACTCTGACTGTATGAGTGGGTATGGATATAGGGCCAGCTCTGACTGTATGAGTGGGTATGGATATAGGGCCAGCACTGACTGCATGAGTGGGTATGGATATAGGGCCAGCTCTGACTGTATGTGTGGGTATGGATATAGGGCCTCTGACTGTATGAGTGGGTATGGATATAGGGCCAGCTCTGACTGTATGAGTGGGTATGGATATAGGCCAGCTCTGACTGTATGTGTGGGTATGGATATAGGGCCAGCTCTGACTGTATGAGTGGTATGGATATGGGAGCCAGCTCTGACTGTATGAGTGGGTATGGATATAGGGCCAGCTCTGACTGTATGTGTGGGTATGGATATAGGGCCAGCTCTGACTGTATAAGTGGGTATGGATATAGGGCCAGCTCTGACTGTATGTGTGGGTATGGATATAGGGCCAGCTCTGACTGTATGAGTGGGTATGGATATAGGGCCAGCTCTGACTGTATGTGTGGGTATGGATATAGGGCCAGCTCTGACTGTATAAGTGGGTATGGATATAGGGCCAGCTCTGACTGTATGAGGGTATGGATATAGGGCCAGCTCTGACTGTATGAGTGGGTATGGGATATAGGGCCAGCTCTGACTGTATGAGTGGGTATGGATATAGGGCCAGCTCTGACTGTATGAGTGGGTATGGATATAGGGCCAGCTCTGACTGTATGAGTGGGTATGGATATAGGGCCAGCTCTGACTGTATGAGTGGGTATGGATATAGGGCCAGCTCTGACTGTATGTGAGTGGGTATGGATATAGGGCCAGCTCTGACTGTATGTGTGGGTATGGATATAGGGCCAGCTCTGACTGTATGAGTGGGTATGGATATAGGGCCAGCTCTGACTGTATGAGTGGGTATGGATATAGGGCCAGCTCTGACTGTATGAGTGGGTATGGAGATTTAGGGCCAGCTCTGACTGTATGAGTGGGTATGGATATAGGGCCAGCTCTGACTGTATGAGTGGGTATGGATATAGGGCCAGGCTCTGACTGTGTGAGTGGGTATGGATATAGGGCCAGCTCTGACTGTATGAGTGGGTATGGATATAGGGCCAGCTCTGACTGTATGAGTGGGTATGGATATAGGGCCAGCTCTGACTGTATGAGTGGGTATGGATATAGGGCCAGCTCTGACTGTATGAGTGGGTATAGATTTAGGGCCAGCTCTGACTATTTGAGTGGGTATGGATGTAGGGCCAGCTCTGACTGTATGAGTGGGTATGGATATAGGGCCAGCTCTGACTGTATGTGTGGGTATGGATATAGGGCCAGCTCTGACTGTATGAGTGGGTATGGATATAGGGCCAGCTCTGACTGTATGAGTGGGTATGGATATAGGGCCAGCTCTGACTGTATGTGTGGGTATGGATATAGGGCCAGCTCTGACTGTATGAGTGGGTATGGATATAGGGCCAGCTCTGACTGTATGAGTGGGTATGGATATAGGGCCAGCTCTGACTGTATGAGTGGGTATGGATATAGGGCCAGCTCTGACTGTATGTGTGGGTATGGATATAGGGCCAGCTCTGACTGTATGAGTGGGTATGGATATAGGGCCAGCTCTGACTGTATGAGTGGGTATGGATATAGGGCCAGCTCTGACTGTATGAGTGGGTATGGATATAGGGCCAGCTCTGACTGTATGAGTGGGTATGGATATAGGGCCAGCTCTGACTGTATGAGTGGGTATGGATATAGGGCCAGCTCTGACTGTATGAGTGGGTATGGATATAGGGCCAGCTCTGACTGTATGTGTGGGTATGGATATAGGGCCAGCTCTGACTGTATGAGTGGGTATGGATATAGGGCCACCTCTGACTGTATGAGTGGGTATGGATATAGGGCCAGCTCTGACTGTATGAGTGGGTATGGATATAGGGCCAGCTCTGACTGTATGAGTGGGTATGGATATAGGGCCAGCTCTGACTGTATGAGTGGGTATGGATATAGGGCCAGCTCTGACTGTGTGAGTGGGTATGGATATAGGGCCAGCTCTGACTGTATGAGTGGGTATGGATATAGGGCCAGCTCTGACTGTATGAGTGGGTATGGATATAGGGCCAGCTCTGACTGTATGAGTGGGTATGGATATAGGGCCAGCTCTGACTGTATGAGTGGGTATAGATTTAGGGCCAGCTCTGACTGTATGAGTGGGTATGGATATAGGGCCAGCTCTGACTGTATGAGTGGGTATGGATATAGGGCCAGCTCTGACTGTATGAGTGGGTATGGATATAGGGCCAGCTCTGACTGTATGAGTGGGTATGGATATAGGGCCAGCTCTGACTGTATGAGTGGGTATGATATAGGGCCAGCTCTGACTGTATGAGTGGGTATGGATATAGGGCCAGCTCTGACTGTATGAGTGGGTATGGATATAGGGCCAGCTCTGACTGTATGAGTGGGTATGGATGTAGGGCCAGCTCTGACTGTATGAGTGGGTATGGATATAGGGCCAGCTCTGACTGTATGTGTGGGTATGGATATAGGGCCAGCTCTGACTGTATGAGTGGGTATGGATATAGGGCCAGCTCTGACTGTATGAGTGGGTATGGATATAGGGGCCAGCTCTGACTGTATGTGTGGGTATGGATATAGGGCCAGCTCTGACTGTATAAGTGGGTATGGATATAGGGCCAGCTCTGACTGTATGGGTATGGATATAGGCTCTGGTATGGATATAGGGCCAGCTCTGACTGTATGAGTGGGTATGGATATAGGGCCAGCTCTTGACTGTATGTGTGGGTATGGATATAGGGCCAGCTCTGACTGTATGAGTGGGTATGGATATAGGGCCAGCTCTGACTGTATGAGTGGGTATGGATATAGGGGCCAGCTCTGACTGTATGAGTGGGTATGGATATAGGGCCAGCTCTGACTGTGTGAGTTTGGATATAGTACTGTATGATATATGGATATGGCCAGCTCTGACTGTATGAGTGGGTATGGATATGGGCCAGCTCTGACTGTATGTGTGGATATGTATGGATATGGATATAGGGCCAGCACTGACTGTATGAGTGGGTATGGATATAGGGCCAGCTCTGACTGTATGTGTGGGTATGGATATAGGGCCTGCTCTGACTGTATGAGTGGGTATGGATATAGGGCCAGCTCTGACTGTATGAGTGGGTATGGATATATGGGCCAGCTCTGACTGTATGAGTGGGTATGGATATGGGCCAGCTCTGACTGGATATGAGTGGGTATGGATATATAGGGCCAGCTCTGACTGTATGAGTGGGTATGGATATAGGGCCAGCTCTGACTGTGTGAGTGGGTGGTATGGATATAGGGCCAGCTCTGACTGTATGAGTGGGTATGGATATAGGGGCCAGCTCTGACTGTATGAGTGGGTATGGATATAGGGCCAGCTCTGACTGTATGAGTGGGTATGGATATAGGGCCAGCTCTGACTGTATGAGTGGGTATAGATTTAGGGCCAGCTCTGACTGTATGAGTGACTATTTGAGTGGGTATGGATGTAGGGCCAGCTCTGACTGTATGAGTGGGTATGGATATAGGGCCAGCTCTGACTGTATGTGTGGGTATGGATATAGGGCCAGCTCTGACTGTATGAGTGGGTATGGATATAGGGGCCAGCTCTGACTGTATGAGTGGGTATGGATATAGGGCCAGCTCTGACTGTATGAGTGGGTATGGATATAGGGGCCAGCTCTGACTGTATGGGAGGGTAAGTGGAGAGTAGGGCCAGCTCTGACTGTATGAGTGGCTATGGATATAGGGCCAGCTCTGGACTGTGCTGAGTGGGTATGGATATAGGGCCAGCTCTGACTGTATGAGTGGGTATGGATATAGGGCCAGCTCTGACTGTATGAGTGGGTATGGATATAGGGCCAGCTCTGACTGTATGAGTGGGTATGGATATAGGGCCAGCTCTGACTGTGGCCCCCTCATGATGAGTTCAGATTGTTTCTGAAAATCTATGGCTGAACGACCTTGGATTCTCCCAACATCCCAACCATCTGCATGTTTCCCCACTCACTGCTGTAGTTTGAACTCACTGCTGTAGTCTGAACTCACTACTGTAGTCTGAACTCACTGCTGTAGTCTGAACTAAAGCATATCACAGGTGTTGTGAGGCAGGGGTTCGATAGATAGGGGAAAGATGGAACATCTCCAATGTGTCCCAAATGGCACCCTATTCCCTACATAGTGCACTACTTTTAACCAGAGCGCTACCATGGCCCATAGGGGTATGGACAAAAGTAGTGTACTATCTAGTGAATAGGGTGTCATTGCTCCAGGAACCTCATCTTAAAAGCCATGGAGCGCTAATCTCCTTTCCTTACAGTGGAGGAGGATGGATGTCCTATGCTGTTATGATATTAGAGCAGATGTCTGTCGTTAAGGTCTGTGATAGTTCCTTCAGCCGAATGATCAATAAACCGTGCTCAGAATGTGGCCAACTGGAAGCAGTCCAAGACTTCTGTACGTGGATTTTGACAAACACAGAAAGGTCCTGTGTCGTTCATGAAATTAAAAAGGAAGGTTTTCCACCCCACCACAGCTAGGTTCATTCTCAGCTGAGCGCTTTCATTGTCAACAAGACTTAGAAAACCCGGATCAAAAGACATCATTCATTATGAATTGTTAGTAGAAGTTGTATGCATTTTTAGGGACCACCTACTTCGTCTTCATGTCTTAGTCTTTATTTTAAACTCTAGATGGAGAACAATGGCTCTTGCAGAAGTTTTCCTTCTATGGTAAAGGCTGCTGGCGATCACAAAAAAGACAGAAGCTCTCAGAGGCCTTTTACGCCTGTGGGAAACCCTGTTTCATACGTTAACCTTCATGTTTCATACCCTTCAAAGGCTAAGGTCAACCCAGAGTGCTGTGAATAACAGTCCTGCTTGGCTCAGACATACAACATGGCTACAGAGGGACTATAGAAAGGGGAGGCCATCTTGATATTCTCAGGGCACACTCGGAATTCACATATGTAGGAATCCAAATTTCAGTCACTCTGGCGATCAACACGTATGCATTGGGTTGAAAAAATCACATATGTCCCAAAGTTCCTTGTGTGTCCGCTTATATTTTTGTTCATGTTTTCATGCAGTATGATAGCTAGCTGATTTGGCCATTGTAAACATGTCTGGTTAAGCCATTAACCTCTCACTGACCTCCATATTCTCCCTCTCTGTCTACCCCCTCCCTCACCTCCCTGCAGAACTGAAGAACATCCCCTCAAGTCTCCCGTCAGACATTGTGAGGATGGACTTGTCCAGTAACAGCATCACTCAGCTCCGGCCCAAGGAGTTTGTTGCTGCCAGGGACCTGAAGCTTCTCAACCTCAGCAGTAACAGTCTGGATCAGATCGACACAGGTGAGGAGAGACCATACACTTCCTTCAAACAGCACAATCATTGTGGATGTGTGCCAAGTCATGCTGCGCAGAGGATCAGATCTCACAACACCTGAAGAAGGGTTTAATAAGACACAGCAATCTGAGATATATATGCTTTCTGTTAAATATGTTTTGGATTTGTGACTTACAGTAGTGAGTGCACACACTTCCTTACTGGTCCCCCATTGTAATCGAGCCCACACTGGACCTGCAAAGACAGAGGTCAAAAGAGGAATCAGAGGAGGACCTTGACCTTGAGTCCATTCATCACAAAATGGAGGCGTGGCTTTATTTCCTCCTGAAATAGAATTGTTAGAATCCCTGGGTAATGTGGAGAAAGAGGCAGAAGAAAGACAAATAAAACACTCACATACTTTATATACCATACCAGTACTTTATATACCATACCAGTACTTTATATACCATACCAGTACTTTATATAACATACCAGTACTTTATATACCATACCAGTACTTTATATACCATACCAGTACTTTATATACCATACCAGTACTTTATATACCATACCAGTACTTTATATAACATACCAGTACTTTATATACCATACCAGTACTTTATATACCATACCAGTACTTTATATACCATACC
>NW_027013224.1:0-16801 GCF_036934945.1 Oncorhynchus masou masou | reverse complement strand
GTAACGGTAACGGTGGTAACGGTAGCGGTAACAATGGTACCGGTGGTACCAGTAGTAACGGTAACAGCAGTAACAGTGGTAACGGTAACAGCAGTAACGGTAACGGTAGTAGTAGTAGCAGTAACAATAGTACCAGTGGTACCAGTGGTAACCCGGTAACAGCGGTAACGGTGGTAACGGTAACGGTAGTAACGGTAACGGCAGTAACGGTAACGGTAGTAACGGTAACAGTGGTAACGGTAGCAGTAACAATAGTAACAGCAGTAACAGTAGTAACAGTAACAGTAGTAACAGTAACAGTAGTAACAGTAGCAGTAACAATAGTAACAGCAGTAACAGTAGTAACAGTAACAGTAGTAACAGTAACAGCAGTAACAGTAACAGTAGTAACAGTAGCAGTAGCAGTAACAATAGTACCAGTAGTACCAGTAGTAACAGTAACAGCAGTAACAGTAGTAACAGTAACAGTAGTAACAGTAACAGCAGTAACAGTAACAGTAGTAACAGTAGCAGTAACAATAATACCAGTAGTACCAGTAGTACCAGTAGTAACAGTAACAGCAGTAACAGTAGTAACAGTAACAGTAGTAACAGTGGTAACAGTATCGAGTAACAATAGTACCAGTAGTACCAGTAGTAACAGTAACAACAGTAACAGTAATAGTAATGGTAATAGTATTAGCAGTGACAGTAACAGTAGCAGTAGTACCAGTAACAGTAGTAACAGTAGCAGTAACAATAGTACCAGTAGTACCAGTAGTAATAGTAATAGTAGTAGCAGTGACAGTAACAGTAACAGTAGTAGAACTAACAGTAGTAACAACAGTAACAGAAAATACTTTGTAAACAAATAATAATGGCACAGTGTGAAGTCTGAAACACTTTCCCCAGGAAGGAACCACAATTTTTGGCTGTAGGGCGAAGAACTGCAAAGCAGCAAGCAAAATACATCATGTATTCAAGAGTTACAGCCACGCCACAGCGCTTCCCGAGCTCATTGGGCCTCATTAAATTATTTCCTCTGCTTCCTTGATCGCGGAGCTCATTAACAGTCACAGTGCGCTGGTAACAATAGTACCAGTAGTACCAGTAGTAATAGTAATAGTATTAGCAGTGACAGTAACAGTAACGGTAGTAACAGTAGCAGAAGTAACAGTAGCGAGTGACTTAATGGTACCAGCCAGTACCAGTAGTAATGGTAATGGTATTAGCAGTGACAGTAACAGTGGCAGTGGTTGCCAGTAACGGCAGTAACAGTAGCAGTAACAATAGTACCAGTAGTACCAGTAGTAACGGTAACAGCGGTAACGGTAGTCAACAGTAACGGTAGTAACGGTAACAGCGGTAACAGTAGTAACGGTAACAGTGAGTAACGGTAGCAGTAACAATAGTACCAGTAGTACCGGTAGTAACAGTAACAGCAGTAACAGTAGTAACAGTAACAGTAGTAACAGTAACAGCAGTAACAGTAACAGCAGTAACAGTAACAGTAGTAACAGTAGCAGTAACAATAGTACCAGTAGTACCAGTAGTAACAGTAACAGCAGTAACAGTAGTAACAGTAACAGCAGTAACAGTAACAGTAGTAACAGTAACATCAGTAACAGTAACAGTAGTAACAGTAACAGTAGTAACAGTGGTAACAGTATCAGTAACAATGGTACCAGTAGTACCAGTAGTAACAGTAACAACAGTAACGGTAACATCAGTAACGGTAACAGTAGTACCAGTAACAGTGGCAGTAACAGTAGTAACTGTAGTAACGGTAGTAACAGTAGCAGTAACAATAGTACCAGTAACAGTAGCGGTAACAGTAGTAGAACTAACAGTAGTAACAACAATAACGGTAACAATAAGTATTAGCAGTGACAGTAACAGTAACAGTAGTAACAGTAGCAGTAGTAACAGTAGCGGTAACAATAGTACCAGTGGTACCAGTAGTAATAGTAATGTATTAGCAGTGACAGTAACAGTAGCAGTAGTACCAGTAACAGTAGTAACGGTAGCAGTAACAATAGTACCAGTAACAGTAGTAACAGTAGCAGTAACAATAGTACCAGTAGGTACCAGTAGTAATGGTAATAGTATTAGCAGTGACGGTAACAGTAGCAGTAGTACCAGTAACAGAGTAACGGTAGCGGTAACAATGGTGCCAGTGGTACCAGTGGTAATGGTAATGGTATTAGCAGTAACGGTAACAGTGGCAGTAGTACCAGTAACGGTAGTAACAGTAGCAGTAACAATAGTGCCAGTAGTACCAGTAGTAATGGTAATGGTATTAGCGGTGACGGTAACGGTGGCGGTGGTACCGGTAACGGTAGTAACGGTAGCGGTAACAATAGTACCAGTAGTACCAGTAGTAATAGTAATAGTATTAGCAGTGACGGTAACAGTAGCGGTAGTACCAGTAACGGTAGTAACGGTAGCGGTAACAATAGTACCAGTAGTACCAGTAGTAACGAGTAACAGCAGTAACAGTAGTAACAGTAACAGTAGTAACAGTAACAGCAGTAACAGTAACAGTAGTAACAGTAACAGTAGTAACAGTAGCAGTAACAATAGTACCAGTAGTAACAGTAACAGTAGTAACAGTAGCAGTAACAATAGTACCAGTAGTACCAGTAGTAACAGTAACAGCAGTAACAGTAGTAACAGTAACAGTAGTAACAGTGGTAACAGTATCAGTAACAATAGTACCAGTAGTACCAGTAGTAACAGTAACAACAGTAACAGTAACATCAGTAACAGTAACAGTAGTACCAGTAACAGTAGCAGTAACAGTAGTAACTGTAGCAGTAACAATAGTACCAGTAACAGTAGCAGTAACAGTAGTAGAACTAACAGTAGTAACAACAATAACAGTTACAATAACAGTAGCAGTAACAGTAACAGTAGTAACAGTAACAGTAGTAACAGTAACAGTAGTACCAGTAGTAACAGTAGCAGTAACAATAGTACCAGTAGTAACAGTAGCAGTAACAATAGTACCAGTAGTAACAGTAGCAGTAACAATAGTACCAGTAGTACCAGTAGTAACAGTAATAGTATTAGCAGTGACAGTAACAGTAGCAGTAGTACCAGTAACGGTAGTAACAGTAGCAGTAACAATAGTACCAGTAGTACCAGTAGTAATAGTAATAGTATTAGCAGTGACAGTAACAGTAGCAGTAGTACCAGTAACAGTAGTAACAGTAGCAGTAACAATAGTACCAGTAGTACCAGTAGTAATAGAAATAGTATTAGCAGTGACGGTAACGGTAACAGTAGTAACAGTGGCAGTAGTAACGGTAGCAGTAACAATGGTACCAGTGGTACCAGTAGTAATAGTAATGAGTATTGCGGTGACAGTAATATTAGCAGTAGTACCAGTAACAGTAGTAACGGTAACGGTAACAATGGTACCAGTGGTACCAGTAACAGTAACAGCAGTAACAGTAGTAACAGTAACAGTATTAACAGTAACAGCAGTAACAGTAGTAACAGTAACGGTAGTAACGGTAGCAGTAACAATAGTACCAGTGAGTACCAGTAACAGTAACAGCAGTAACAGTAGTAACGGTAACGGTAGTAACAGTAACAGCAGTAACGGTAACAGCAGTAACAGTAACAGTAGTAACAGTAGCAGTAACAATAGTACCAGTAGTACCAGTAGTAACAGTAACGGCGGTAACGGTAGTAACTGTAACAACAGTAACGGTAACAGTATTAACGGTAACATCAGTAACAGTAACGGTAGTAACAGTAACAGTAGTAACAGTGGTAACAGTATCGAGTAACAATAGTACCAGTAGTACCAGTAGTAACAGTAACAACAGTAACAGTAACATCAGTAACGGTAACAGTAGTACCAGTAACAGTAGCAGTAACAGTAGTAACTGTAGTAACAGTAGTAACAGTAGCAGTAACAATGGTACCAGTAACAGTAGCAGTAACAGTAGTAGAACTAACAGTAGTAACAACAATAACGGTAACAATAAGTATTAGCAGTGACAGTAACAGTAACAGTAGTAACGGTAGCAGTAGTAACGGTAGCCGGTAACAATGGTACCAGTAGTACCAGTAGTAATAGTAATAGTATTAGCGATGACGGTAACAGTAGCAGTAGTGCCGGTAACGGTAGTAACAGTAGCAGTAACAATAGTACCAGTAACAGTAGTAACAGTAGCAGTAACAATAGTACCAGTAGTACCAGTAGTAATGGTAATAGTGATAGCAGTGACAGTAACGGTAGCAGTAGTGCCAGTAACGAGTAACAGTAGCAGTAACAATAGTACCAGTAGTACCGGTAGTAATAGTAATAGTATTAGCAGTAACAGTAACAGTAGCAGTAGTACCAGTAACGGTAGTAACGGTAGCGGTAACAATAGTACCAGTAGTACCAGTAGTAATGGTAATGGTATTAGCAGTGACGGTAACAGTAGCAGTAGTACCGGTAACAGTAGTAACAGTAGCAGTAACAATAGTACCAGTAGTACCAGTAGTAATAGTAATAGTATTAGCAGTGACAGTAACAGTAGCAGTAGTACCAGTAACAGTAGTAACAGTAGCAGTAACAATAGTACCAGTAGTACCAGTAGTAACAGTAACAGCAGTAACAGTAGTAACAGTAACAGTAGTAACAGTAACAGCAGTAACAGTAACAGTAGTAACAGTAACAGTAGTAACAGTAGCAGTAACAATAGTACCAGTAGTAACAGTAACAGTAGTAACAGTAGCAGTAACAATAGTACCAGTAGTACCAGTAGTAACAGTAACAGCAACAGTAGTAACAGTAACAGTAGTAACAGTGGTAACAGTATCAGTAACAATAGTACCAGTAGTACCAGTAGTAACAGTAACAACAGTAACAGTAACATCAGTAACAGTAACAGTAGTACCAGTAACAGTAGCAGTAACAGTAGTAACTGTAGTAACAGTAGTAACAGTAGCAGTAACAATAGTACCAGTAACAGTAGCAGTAACAGTAGTAGAACTAACAGTAGTAACAACAATAACAGTTACAATAACAGTAGCAGTAACAGTAACAGTAGTAACAGTAACAGTAGTAACAGTAACAGTAGTACCAGTAGTAACAGTAGCAGTAACAATAGTACCAGTAGTAACAGTAGCAGTAACAATAGTACCAGTAGTAACAGTAGCAGTAACAATAGTACCAGTAGTACCAGTAGTAACAGTAATAGTATTAGCAGTGACAGTAACAGTAGCAGTAGTACCAGTAACAGTAGTAACAGTAGCAGTAACAATAGTACCAGTAGTACCAGTAGTAATAGTAATAGTATTAGCAGTGACAGTAACAGTAGCAGTAGTACCAGTAACAGTAGTAACAGTAGCAGTAACAATAGTACCAGTAGTACCAGTAGTAATAGTAATAGTATTAGCAGTGACAGTAACAGTAACAGTAGTAGAACTAACAGTAGTAACAACAGTAACAGAAAATACTTTGTAAACAAATAATAATGGCACAGTGTGAAGTCTGAAACACTTTCCCCAGGAAGGAACCACAATTTTTGGCTGTAGGGCGAAGAACTGCAAAGCAGCAAAAAATACATCTGTATTCAAGAGTTACAGCCCGCCACAACGCTTCCCGAGCTCATTGGGCCTCATTAAATTATTTCCTCTGCTTCCTTGATGCGGAGCTCATTAACAATTTTGCAACTTTGTGCCCCAGATGTACGATTAGCGACTTCAAAAAGTTTACGCAGAAGTCCTGACAGCAGCAGTCTTGAAGACGAGACGCCTAACAGAACTCAGAATGTGAGATGATAGGATCACAGAGGTATCGCGTTTCTGCCGCTTTTCATGTTAGCCCTCCTGCTGACTTACTGAACAGCGGTAATGAGGAGATACCGAAGAGACATCACCTCATCCCCCACAGTGAATAGGAAAGGAATAGGCTGTTATAGCCTTCCCATCTGCAACGGCCTGTACAGTCACATTAACTCGTCGTACTTTGTGGGGAGAATGATGAGACAAAGGGAAAACCGTTCAGTTTTGGGCCGAAACATTAAGAGAAACGTTCATATTAAAGTTATTTTCAAGAGTTGAAGACATAAGTCAAATGGCCAATCATCTGGTGCCTGTACAGTAGCACAAACCAGTCATGTGGGGGATTGATGGGTCTACAAAAAATGATTAGGTTCCAGACCAAAACTCTGATTTAGAGAAACATCCAATCAGAGATTTCCAGTTATGTCAATACTTCTAAGACATAAATCGAATGGCCAACCAGCATGACTGAAGCTAAAGGGGCGGGGGGCTGGCATTATGGGGGGGGGGGGGTTGGTCATTCTGTGGCCATCCATGCCAGTTTCAAGCAGCTTTTGGCACCACATCCATGGGCTCCCAGGGAGTGAGGAATCACTTGGCCTCCAGGAGCAGGGCCACTCAGGCAGCCCATTGGGCTCCATGGTGATGAGGAGGTGCCAAATTGGCCCACAGACAGACAACCATGGTGCACTTCACCGTGATGTCAGCATTCACAATGAAATGAAAGATACATGCCCATACCCAAGCAGCCAATGGGCATAAACTGTGCACCTTGGTCCAAATGAAGGTATTCCAGAAGCCCACATTGTCCATATAGCGGGGAGCTGTTGTGAGGGGATATAAGGACATAAGCCAATACCTCTCATGCTCTAGTCCACCTGTCAGTCTACTGGCTGGCCTGTGAGACGAGGAGGGAGGGGCTGTATCAGGACCCGTGTCTAATCCACTTTAGGATAATCGCTTCACGCTGTGTAATCTCCACTGAGCAGCACAGGCCTGGCGCTGGATTTGACAATGAACTCTGACGGCTACTCATTTGATCCGCAGCCAAGTCAGAGCTGAGCATTAACGAGACTAAACCCAATGCCTGCTTACACGAGGTGTGAGGGAGGAGGAGATGGGGTGGGGTGGGGGTGGTACCAAGGTCCCTAAACACATTACGTAATGTCTAATGAGTCACAAGTAAACAACCCTGTAAATATTTTTTTTACAGTGAAGCCCAGATACTAGTTGTTTGCAGACTAACTTCAGGTTATAAATTGCTATGAGCTGTCTCTGCTTGGAATCCATGAAGCGGAGGCGGCTAACTACGCTGAAACAAATGTGGACACAAAACTTGTAAAAATGGAAAAACACAGCTCTTCATCTTGTATCTGACAGTGTGAAAGCGTATCAACGACTAGAAGAGGAGGTGAGAGAGGAGGTGAGAGGAGGTGAGAGAGGAGGTGAGATGCCAACAGATGAGGAGTGGAAAGAGCAGCTTGCCCTGTCTACGCAGATGAAAATTCATGGCTTCCAATGAGCATGACTTTATACACTCCCTGTCAGATAGAGAAGAACCAAAACACACACACTTACTCATCCAGACTCGTTGTAATCCAGCAGAAAATGTTGTTTCTGCAAAGTCATAGATTAGCAGACATTATTCTGTTAGTTAGTTGCTGAATCTGAGTACAGTACGTGTGTTTGAGGGTATCTGAGATTGTGTGTTTTGCATTAGATCAACACACCATTGTCTTAGTCAATCAGGACAATGAGCCTTTAGTCAATAGTAGAAAGGAGAGTTGATTTAGCTTCACAAAATGCAGTTGATTTGCAAAAGGAATCTCCCTAAACAAAATGTTCCCACCTTGGGCCTCTCATCGCACTGATTCACACAGATTCCCATGCCCTCAAAACACAAACTTTTTCAAACACTTTTTTCTCACAAATCGACCCCCATTCTGTGAGCGGAATGTTCTCCACACAGATTAAATCTAATCAAATTCAAATCAAATCAAATGTATTTTATTTGTAACATACACATGGTTAGCAGATGTTTTAATGCAAGTGTAGCAAAATGCTTGTGCTTTTAGTTCCGACAATACAGTAATAACCAACAAGTAATCTAACTAACAATTCCAAAACTACTGTCTTATACACACAAGTGTAGGGGGATAAAGAATATGTACATAAGGATATATGAATGAGTGATGGTACAGAGCAGCATAGGCAAGATACAGTAGATGGTATCGAGTACAGTATATACATATGAGATGAGTATGTAAACAAAGTGGCATAGTTAAAGTGGCTAGTGATACATGTATTACATAAAGATGCAGTCGATGATATAGAGTACAGTATATACATATGAGATGAGTATGTAAACAAAGTGGCATAGTTAAAGTGGCTAGTGATACATGTATTGGAATATCACCTCCGAATGTCGTTGACCACTCTCCTCACTCTCCAAATCATACTCACAATTTTTACACAGTGATACAGCCTGTCACTCACTCGATGAGAGGAATGCTCTCATCTCATATGGACCGGGATTCATAAAATGCCAACGGCCTGGGAATCGGCGAGACGGGTCTCGCACACAAGCCCACAGCGGAGATGTTATCTTGACCTTTTACTTTAGACCAGCGTAACACCAGCATAACAAATAGGCTTCAGCAAAGTGTCCTTTGTATAAACCACGCCACCCACGCCCAAATGACATCCCAAAAGCGCTCTTCTGGAGAATACAGTGAAACTCACTAGCAATTATAACATTAGGAGTCAAACTACAGTTGTAGTCGGAAGTTTACATACACTTAGGTTGGAGTCAATAAACTTGTTTTTCCACCAATCCACACATTTCTTGTTAACAAATTATAGTTTTGGCAAGTCGGTTAGGACATCTACTTTGTTTAAGTTATTTTTCCAACAATTGTTTACAGACAGATAATTTTACTTATAATTCACTGTATCACAATTCCAGTGGGTCAGAAGTTCACATACACTAAGTTGACTGTGCCTTTAAACAGCTTGGAAAATTCCTGAAAATGATGTCATGGAGGACAATTGACATAATTTGAGTCAATTGGAGATTTACCTGTGGATGTATTTCAAGGCCTACCTTCAAACTCAGTGCCTCTTTGATTGACATAATGGGAAAATCAAAAGAAATCAGCCAAGACCCAGAAAAAATTGTAGACTTCCACAAGTCTAGTTCATCCTTGGGAGCAATTTCCAAATGCTTGAAGGTACCACGTTCATCTGTACAAACAATAGTACGCAAGTATAAACACCATGGGACCACGCAGTTGTCATACCGCTCAGGAAGGAGACGCGTTCTGTCTCCTAGAGATGAACGTACTTTGGTGCGAAATGTGCAAATCAATCACAGAACAACAGCAAAGGACCTTGTCAAGATGCTGGAGGAAACAGGTACAAAAGTATCTATATTCACAGTAAAACGTGTCCTATATCAACATAACCTGAAAGGCTGCTCAGCAAGGAAGAAGCCACTGCTCCAAAACCGCTATAGAAAAGCCAGACTACAGTTTGCAACTGCACATGGGGACATAGATCGTACTTTTTGGAGAAATGTTGTAACGATTTTCATGCGGTGAAGGAGAGTCGGACCAAAATGCAGCGTGTAGATTGCGATCCATGTTTAATGAACAAACGTAAAAACGAATCAATACAAATACTACAAAACAAAGAACGTAATGAACTTAACGAAAACCGAAACAGCCAATACTAGTGAAAACTAACACAGAGACAGGAACAAGGACAATAAGGACAATCACCCACGAAACACACAAAGAATATGGCTGCCTAAATATGGTTCCCAATCAGAGACAACGATAATCACCTGACTCTGTTTGAGAAACGCCTCAGGCAGCCATAGACTAACGCTAGACATCCCACAAAACCCCAAGACAAAAACACACCACAATAACCCATGACACACCCTGGCCTGACCGAATAAATGAAGAATAAACATAATATATTTCGACCAGGGCGTGACAAATGTCCTCTGGTCTGATGAAACAAAAAGAGAACTGTTTGGCCATAATGAACATCATTATGTTTGGAGGAAAAAGGGGGAAAGCTTGCAATCTGAAGACACCATCCCAACCGTGAAGCATGGGGTGGCAGCATCATGTTGTGGGGGTGCTTTGCTGCAGGAGGGACTGGTGCAACTCACAAAATAGATGGCATCATGAGGTAGGAACATGATGTGGATATATTGAAACAAGATATCATGACATCAGTCAGGAAGTTAAGCTTGGTCGCAAATGGGTCTTCCAAATGGACAATGACGCCAAGCATACTTCCAAGGTTGTGGCAAAATGGCTTAAGTACAACAAAGTCAAGGCGTTGGAATAGCCATCATAAAGCCCTGACCTCAATCTTATAGAAAAATTGTGGGCAGAACTGAAAAAAGCGTGTGCGCGCAAGAGGCCTACAAACATGACTCAGTTACACCAGCTCTATCAGGAGGAATGGGCCAAATTCACACAACTTATTGTGGGAAGCTTGTGAAAGGCTACCCGAAATGTTTGACCCAAGTTAAACAATTTAAAGGCAATGCCGGCAAATACTAATTAAGTGTTTGTAAAATTCTGACCCACTGGGAATATGATAAAATAAATAAAAGCTGAAATAAATAAATCTCTCTACTATTATTCTGACATTTCACATTCTTAAAATAAAGTGGCGATCCTAACTGACCTAAAACAGTTTTTACTAGGATTAAGTGTCAGAAATTGTGAAAAACTGAGTGTAAATGTATTATATCCTTTCTGTTTGGCCCTGTCCGGGGGTGTCATCAGATGGGGCCACAGTGTCTCCTGACCCCTCCTGTCTCAGCCTCCAGTATTTATGCTGCAGTAGTTTATGTTGGGGGCTAGGGTCAGTCAGCCCTAGGACCATGCCTCAGGACTACCTGACATGATGACTCCATGCTGTCCCCAGTCCCACCTGGCGTGCTGCTGCTCCAGTGTCAACTGTTCTGCCTGTGATTATTATTTGACCATGCTGGTCATTTATGAACATTTGAACATCTTGGCCATGTTGTGTTATAATCTCCACCCGGCACAGCCAGAAGAGGACTGGCCACCCCACATAGCCTGGTTCCTCTCTAGGTTTCTTCCTAGGTTTTGGCCTTTCTAGGGAGTTTTTCCTAGCCACCGTGCTTCTACACCTGCATTGCTTGCTGTTTGGGGTTTAAGGCTGGGTTTCTATACAGCACTTTGAGATATCCCAGCTGATGTACGAAGGACTTTATAAATACATTTATTTTGATTTGGCTAGTTGTATGTAAACTTCCAACTTCATCTGTATGTTACATCAATGACATGGTACTATGACCAGACCAGTCTGTTACTCTACACTTCCTGATACCTGACGATACCATGCCACTGACTCCACATGGTAACAATTTTACCATCAAGCAAAAAAGATACCAAGTCGAAATGATCACAATCCCAAACGGTCCCTGCACCTTTCCCATCCCCGAGTGTCCTTGACCTTTGAACCGGCCCGGAGGAGGCATGGTGGCACGGCAGGTGGGGACAGCTGCAGGGCGCCGCTGAAGCCACCTGTGTAGACCAGGGGCTCGGCAGGTTCAGGTGGAGACTGGAGCTGAGGCTGCTGGGGCTTCTTCCGCTTGGACGAGGCTGAGCTTCTGGGCGGCCCTGTGGAGAGGGAAAGGCGAGTTATGTTAAAGAGTGTGGGGCAGTCAGCAGTTCTCAGAAATCGTCATGACAGTGTTCACCTTACTTGAGGATGATTTAACACTTGAAATGAACAGTAGGTTCCCTTGATATACATACACCCTTGAGGCTTCTTTTTTAGATAGCGGCCATGTTGAAAGGAGCATATTCATGGACCATCACTTTTAGTATATACCCTATATGCTGGGCTGAAAAACACTTCAAAGGATTCTCCATACATCACACATCAAGCAAACTCTATTTTATTATCTCAAAGGCTTCAGAGCCCGAATAGGAGAGCATTACTGACTTAATAATTCCACAGCTTCATTCGTGTCCTCAAGACTTTTATAAAACATTATCAAGAGTGAACAGACACATTTTGGACAGTATTGATCGGCTGTCTGGAATCCAAGGTCATTATGCTGTCATCATGCCTGCAACTAAGTACGACTGGTGTTCTCAGTCTGCATAAGTAAAGGTTCACACACAAACACGCACTCTGTTGGAGACGCACCTATTGGCAGACACAAACATACACACTCGCACACACTCGCACACACTCGCACACACTCGCACACACTACACACACACACACACACACACACACACACACACACACACACACACACACACACACACACACACACACACACACACACACACACACACACACACACACTCATGCCAGAGGGGGGGTCAGAGTACGTCCTCGTCTCCTTTCAGCTGTCACTGTTGCACATTGAACACTTTGCCCTGGCCTGCCTTCAAACGGCCGCGCTACTTTCCCCCTGTCAACAAGACAGCTGCTTCATGTCAGCCCTCTTCAGACAGATGATTAAGGTCAGCAGTGAGGGGGAGTGGAAGTCCACATTCAATGGTGTTTAATACAGTCCAGGGTTTGGACCAGTGTGTTTTGCTGTTAGAGAAAGTCCAGGGATTGGACCAGTGTGTTATGCTGTTAGAGAAAGTCCAGGGTTTGGACCAGTGTGTTTTGCTGTTAGAGAAAGTCCAGGGTTTGGACCAGTGTATTTTGCTGTTAGAGAAGTCCGGGTTGGACATGTGTTTTGCTGTTAGAAAGTCAGGGATTGGACCAGTGTGTTTTGCTGTTAGAGAAAGTCCAGGGATTGGACCAGTGTGTTATGCTGTTAGAGAAAGTCCAGGGATTGGACCAGTGTGTTTTGCTGTTAGAGAAGTCCAGGGATTGGACCAGTGTGTTATGATGTTAGAGAAAGAGGAAAATAATAGGTCTGGAGGTACATGAAGACATATCACTAGGCTCCACCGTTGACAGTTAAGCCATGAATGAAAGATAGAAGATCCAGGTTGCGTTCAAACCACATCCATCAACTTAACCAACACTTGAATCGTCTGGGTCAACCCACGGGGGGTTCAGTTCTAGCTGTTCGCCAGCCGGGGCACTGTGAGAGTGAGCTCTGGAGTGAGATCGAGAGAGAGATAGAGAGAGAGAGAGAGAGAGAGAGAGAGAGGGAGAGAGAGAGAGAGAGAGAGAGAGAGAGAGTCAGAACGTCAGAGAGAGAGAGAAAGAGCGAACAAGAGGGTTTTGGAATGCCCTTTTGAGTTTTACATAATGCATGTCATGCCAATAAAGCATCTTGAATTGAGAGAAAGAGAGAGAGTGGGGTTGTCTGTGTCTGTCCCGGCAGGGGGTCGATGTAGAAACTCCGCTCTCAGCGCATCTGTACTCTTACTCCTCACTTCCCTTGTGTCCCTCTTTCTCTCTGTCCCTCACTTTCCTCTTTCATTTCCATTCGTCTCTTTCAGACACTTCACCAGAACATAATCAGGGAACACCGTGTAATCACACCCTCCATGAAGGACACAGCACAAAGCTCCCCTGGGAATCGCCTCTATGTGTGCTGTGCTGTGTTTGTGTGTGTGGTGTGTGTGTGTGGTGTGTGTGTATGTGTGTGTGGTGTGTGTGTTTGTGTGTGTGGTGTGCAGGTGTAAGCGCACATTTATGTGTGTGTGTGTGTGTGTGTGTGTGTGTGTGTGTCAGACAGAAAGGATGGAGACAGTGCAGTGCTGGCAACAGAACTCATCGGCGCCAAACTGATCCTGAGGGACAGGGCTGCAGCTGAAACAGTCTGCCTCACAAATGGCACCCTATTCCCCATGTAGTGTATTACTTTTGCACCCTCCCTCCCTCTCTCCCTCCCACAGGGCTCTGGTCAAAATGAGTACACTTTATAGGGAATAGGGAGCCATTGAGGACATCGGAAATGAAGAGGACCAAATGCACAGTGAAAGCCTTATTATGCAGTCTATGTGTATGTTAAGGCAAAGTAAATGTTAGTTTTTTAATAAAGCCGGCAGAGGACTCTGAAGTGAAGGTAACGCTGTATCTGGGAGAAAAGGCAGCTGACATTTACATGTACATCTACAGTTCATTATATTGGCAGTGTTTGTTTAGGGGAGAGTGGAGAGGAGGAGAGAGAGAAGCAGGAGAGAGAGGCAGGAGAGAGAGGAGGAGGAGAGAGAGAGAGGCAGGAGAGAGAGGAGGAGGAGAGAGGAGCAGGAGAGAAAGGAGCAGGAGAGAGAGAGGGATGGAGAGAGAGGAAGAGAGGAGAGGGGAGAGGAGCAGGAAGAGGAAGACAGAGGAGAGAGAGGAGCAGGGGAGAGAGGAGGGAGAGAGGAGCAGGAGAGAGAGGAGAGGGGAGAGAGAAGCAGGAGAGAGAGTGAGAGAGAGGAATAGGAGGAGAGAGAGAGGGGAGAGAAAATCAGGAGTGAGGGAGAGGGGAGAGAGAAGAGCAGGAGAGAAAGAGACAGGGAGAGAGGAGAGGGGAGCAGGAGAGAGGAGAGGGGAGAGAAGAGCAGGAGAGCAAGAGGGGAGAGGGAGAGGAGCAGGAGAGAGAGAGGGAGAGCGAACAAGGACATATTAGAGGGGGGAGTGGCAGGAGAGGGGCGAGAGAGAGAGAGAGGAAAAGGAGGAAGAATAAGGGGTGGTATCCACAGCATCCACCTTTGAAGAAAAAGCCTCAATCACCTTGACTGTCTGTGAAGAAGCCCCATCCCCTCACTATCCCCCTACATCTACCCCATTTTTCCTGGGCCCACTCACACAAAAGCGCTCCACTCTCCACAACCACAACACTGGGAAGAGACCCACCCACACTATACTACAAAAGAAGAGACTCACCCACACTAAATTGCAGAAGAGACTAACCCATACCATACTACCAAGAGACCCACCCCACACTATGTTAACAGAAGAGACCCACCCACTATACTACCAAGATCCACCCACACTATACTACCAGAAGAGACTCACCACGCTATACTACCAGAAAGAGACCCACCCCACACTATACTACCAAGAGTCCCACCACACTATACTACCAAGAAGAGACTCACCCACACCATACTACCAAGAAGAGACCATCCCAAACTATACTATCAAGACACCCACTCACATTATAATACCACGATACCCACCCACACTAAATTACCAACAAAAGACCCACCCATACAATACTACCAAGAGACTCACCCACACTAAATTACCCAAATGAGACCCACCAACACTATACTACCACCAAGAAGAGACCATTCCACCATATACTACCAACAAAGGACCCACCACACTATCAGAACAGGAAGGGACCCATCCATACTATTCTACCAACAACAGACCAACTGTACTATAAGACCAAAAAGGAACCCACCCACACTATACTACCAACTAGAGACCCACCACACTATAAGACTAAGAGACCCACCCACACTATACTACCAACTAGAGACCCACCACACTATACTACAAAGATACCCACCCACACTATACTACAAAGATACCCACCCACACTATACCACCAAGAAGAGACCCACTCACACTATGAAACCAAGAAGAGACCCAACACACTAAATAACCAACAATAGACCCACCACACTATATTACCAAAAGACCCACCCACAACTTACTACCAAGAGACCCACCAACACTATACCAACAAGAGACCCACCACACTATACTACCAACAAGAGACCTACTCACACTATGAAACACATAGAGACCCACCACTATATTACCAAGAAGAGACCCACCACAATATATTACCAAGAAGGTAACCACCCACACTATGAAACAAATAAGAGACCAACCACACTATACTACCAAGAAGATACCCACCCACAATATATTACCAAGAAGGTAACCACCCACTCTATGAAACAAATAAGAGACCAACCACACTATACTACCAAGAAGATACCCACCCACACTATAAAACAAATTAGAGACCCACCACACTATATTACCAAGAGACCCACTACACTATATTACCAAGAGACCCACCACACTATATTACCAAGAGACCCACCACACTATATTACCAAGAGACCCACCCACACTATAAAACAAATTAGCAGTGGTGGGCCGTCAGGGCCAGCAAGGCCTTCTCTGCTGGCCTAAACATCATCAGAATATATTTTTTTTTAAATATATTTTCCCACAAATATGTATTATATTATTCCCCAGAGTAAGAGTTACACTCTTCATTTCATAGCGTTCCTCTTGGTTGCACTGCTTCCAGCCCCAGGTTGAGATTTGGAGGGCTGGTCTTTATGTTAGATATTTTATCCAATCATATTCAGCCATCATGTGTTGCCAGGGGTCTAAAATCTGCCATCAGGCCTTCAGAATCAACAGTGCGGGCGCTTGTAGCTTAAAGTGAATGGAAATTAAAATGTAGTGTCAACCAAGCTTTAGAGTTGGCTATTGTACGCCTGCTGGCTGGCTCCAGTGTTACATAGGAGCCAGCTAGCAGGCGTAGTGCGTGCACGTCTTTTGATTGGATTACCAATATTGAGAGGCAGGTCCTATATGGACAGGTCTCAGAACAAGGAAACTGAAATTGATCAACAAATTAATTTGCATACTACTAAGCTGTTTTTTCAACCCACAATGGCGGAAGGAGAAGATATCGATTTGGTCGAGGATATAATTACAACGCCATTCTCAAGACAAACTTTCCAAGAAAAGTTAGACATTGTCAGGAGAGAGTAGACGTCGACGCTACAAAGCCTGTCACAGGCGGGGAAAGGGGTTCGTTCGCCACATTCAATTATGGGCGCTATCAATGACTCACAGGCTCCGAGAAGCACTGCAAACTGTACTGCTGGGAATGCCTATTATTTGCAAGTGATCGATTTGGTGTGTGGAACCACACTGGCTTTGCAAACCTGAGTTGTCTAACCAAGGCAGCAACGAGACACCAAAGTACGGCTGGGCACTTACAAGCAATGGAAGGATGGAGTAACCACGGCACGCTACTGCAAATTAGAGACCCACCACATTATATTACCAAGAGACCCACCACACTATA
>NW_027013223.1:0-16802 GCF_036934945.1 Oncorhynchus masou masou | reverse complement strand
CTGGTATCACTTGCCATGCGGTAGCAGAGAGAACAGTCTATGACTAAGGTGGCTGGGGTCTTTAACAATTTGTCAGGCTTTCCTCTGACACCGCCTATTATAGAGGTCTTGGATGGCCCCAGTAATGTACTGGGCCGTACACCTACCCTCTGTAGTGCCTTGCGGTCTGGGGCAGAACAGTTGATATACCAGGCAATGATGCAACCAGTCAGGACGCTCTCGAAAGTGCAGCTGTAGAACCTTTTAAGGATCTGAGGACCCATACCAAATCTTTTCAGTCTCCTGAGGGGAATAGGCTTTGTTGTGCCCTCTTCACAACTGTCTTAGTGTGTTTGGATCATGATAGTTTGTTGTGATGTGGACACCAAGGAACTTGAAGCTCTCAGCCTGCTCCACTACAGCCCGTCGATGAGAATGGGGGCGTGCTCGGTCTCCTCTTCCTGTAGTCCACAATTATCTCCTTTGTCTTGATCACGTTGATGGAGGGTTGTTGTCCTGGCACCACACGGCCAGGTCTTTGACCTCCTCCCTATAGGCTGTCTCATTATTGTCGGTGATCAGGCCTATCACTGTTGTGTCATCTGCAAACTTGATGATGGTGTTAGAGTCATACCTGGTCATGCAGTCATGAGTGAACAGGGAGTACAGGAGGAGTTGAGCACGCAGCCCTGACAGGCCCCTGTGTTGAGGATCAGTGTGGCGGATGTGTTGTTACCTGCCCTTACCACTTGGGGGGGGGGGGGGGGGGGGGTGGTCCGTCAGGAAGTCCAGGATCCAGTTGCAGAAGAAGGTGTTTAGTCCCAGGGTCCTTAGCTTAGTCATGAGCTTTGAGGGCACTATGGTGTTGAACACTAAGCTGTAGTCAATGAATAGGTGTTCCTGTTTACAATCAGGCCAGGGCCCAAGGTACAACCTCTGGTGGTCCTCTAGCAACAGCTGTATGGTCGCGGAAGATGTTTAGTGGTAGTGGTGCTGTCACAACCTGACCTTAGTATTCTTTGTTTTCCTTGTTATTTATGGTTAGGTCAGGGTGTGACATGGGTGAGGTATGTGTTTTTTGTCTTGATTGGTTCTCAATTAGAGGCAGCTGTCTATTGTTGTCTCTGATTGGGAACCATATGTTTCCGTGTCTGTGTTTGTTTCACCACACTGTACTGTTTCGGTTTGTTACATGTTTCGTTTATTTTTTTGTACTGTTTCGGTTTATTATTAAAATCTACTATGGACACTTACCACGCTGCATTTTGGTCCGATCCCTGCTACTCTTCAGACGAAGAGGAGGAAATCAGCCGTGACAGTTGCTGAAATTTTGGTCCGCTAATTTGGCCCACTCATACATGAGTAATAAAGGCCCAGTGCACTACTTGTGTTCTGTTGATAGAGTGCTCTGTTGTGTACAGATGAACCATGAACCATTGATCGCTCATGAATTGCACTTTTTCTACATGCATTTATTGATGGTATATGTCCTTTGTCTATCTTTGATTATGTGTCATGTATGCACAGAGCCGCAACAAAAATGTCCCCATGGGGATAATAAAGTCGTTATCTTATCTTATATGAAAGAAAAAATATTTGAAACAAATTTTTATAATAATCCTTTTTTATTTTATTTATTAGGGGTGCTGCAGTACCCTACTTCCCAAGGAGCTATGAACAGCAGTATGATGTTCCAAACAGCAGTGAGCTGGTGTCAGTCTACTTTGTGCTCTCTCTCTATCCACTCTCTTGTTCTGATTCCCTTGCTGCTGTGGTACTTGTGGTGTGGTCTGGGATCACACAGGGTGTAGGCTGTGGCTGGTTCTTTCACAGTGTAGCCTGTGTTCTGGTGGGAATCTATGAACAGTATCACCCTGTGAAAACAATAATCTGTTAATCCACAGTTTTTTCTGCTCATCCAGTCTGTGTCTGGTCCATAAATAGAGCTGAATAAATATTTGACTTCCTAAATATTTTATTAACTGCTTAATAAACATCTCAACATTTCAAAGACCTGAGATCCAATCAAAATGAATGAGAGTTGACTACCATGGCATTGAGGAGAACGCCCTGAGTAGGTTTGCAAAATTACAGGAACTTGCAATAAATTCCCTGGTAGATTCCCAGAATCACGAGGGAACAAGCAGGAAATCTGGCAACCTCCAACCAGATTTCTGGATAACTGGAGAATTTAGAGATAGTTCCCAGAATTTTGCAACCCTAGCCCTGAGGCAGCAATGCTTGGTACATGGGGGGTAGGACTGGGGACAGAACTTACCATAAACTCAGAACACAGATGTTTCATTATTTGCTGAAAAACAAGAATTAACCCATTTCAACCTCTCATGTCTATAAACATTTCAATATAGCCCTTTGTACATCAGCTGATATCTCAAAGTGCTGTACAGAAACCCAGCCTAAAACACCAAACAGCAAGCAATGCAGGTGTTGAAGCACATTGGCTAGGAAAAACTCCCTAGAAAGGACAACACCTAGGAAGAAACCTAGTGAGGAACCAGGCTATGAGGGTGGCCAGTCCTCTTCTGGCCTCTTCTGGCCAGTCCTCTTCTGGCTGTGCCGGTGGAGATTATAACAGAACATGGCCAAGATATTCAAATGTTCATAAATGACATAATTGACCAGCATGGTCAAATAATAGGTCTGGGACAGGTAGCAGGTCAGGATTCCATAGCCGCAGGCAGAACAGTTGAAACTGGAGCAGCAGCATGGCCAGGTGGACTGGGGACAGCAAGGAGTCATCATGCCAGGTAGTCTTGAGACATGGTCCTAGGGCTCAGGTCCTCCGAGAGAGAAAGAAAGAGAGAAAGAGAGAAAGAATTAGAGAGAGCATACTTAAATTCACACAGGACACCGGATAAGACAGGAGAAGTACTGCAGATATAACAAACTGACCCTAGCCCCCTGACACATACATTATTGCAGCATAAATACTGGAGGCTGAGACAGGAGGGGTCAGGAGACACTGTGGCCCCATCCGATGATACCCCCGGACAGGGCCAAACAGGAAGGATATAGCCCCACCCACTTTGCCAAAGCACAGCCCCCACACCACTAGAGGATATCTTCAACCACCAACTTACCAACTTTTTTACAGTTAATAGGATGTTTTCCCTGCAGTTGCATTTATTATTTATTGTATAAAGTATACAGCCATGGTGTCACGTCCTGACCTTAGTTCCTTTTTATGTCCCTATTTTGGTTTGGTCAGGGCATGAGTTGGGGTCATTCTATGTTTTGTTCTATGTTTTGGCCTGGAGGCAGCTGTCAATCGTTGTCTCTGATTGAGAACCATACTTAGGTAGCCTGTTCCCACCTGTGTTTGTGGGTAGTTGTTTTCTGTCTCTGTGTCTGCACCAGATAGAACTGTTTCGTGTTGGTCTATTTTTGTTATTTTGTCTTAGTGCGTTTTGGTCCAATCTTGACTACTCTTCATCAGACGAAGAGGATCGTTACACGTGGCTTTATGTGTTGTGTTTGTAATTAGCTACATAGATTTGCTGAGTACTGTACATACTTTAGCTCCTCCGATTTCCTCTCTCTAAATGTGACCTAAGTCTTGGTTTCATTCTTGAGTTCATGAAATTGGAGGCTCCAGTTTCCTAACGTCACAGTGCATTTTAGACCATTATTTTCATAATAGGGAGGCTGTATGGAGGAGAATTACAGGAAACAAAATGGAAATATTCACAGGAGGAAAGGCAGGGCTTTCTGGTGTTTCCACACTCATTAAAAACCGACACAGAGAGAGCTGGAGAGGGATTAGCTTTCCTATTCATAAGAAACGTGAGTTGTCAATCCCGACAGAGGTCGAAAGGGCATACATTCAAATGTTGAAAAATGAGAACTTCAATTATTTTTAGTAATATGGCTTTGTGAGATAATACACAGTAATTATTAGATTAGTGTAGCTGCCCAGTGAATGACTGGCTTTCACTTATTCACCCTGTGTAGCTCTGTGTCATTCTGTGTACTTCCAAGATAGACAGGTTCTATGGGCAACAGACACACCTATTGCATCTCTGAAACACCATACTAAAACTGAGTTCTCAAACACCATACTAAAGCTGAACTTTCAAAGACCATACTAAAACTGAACTCTCAAACAACATACTAACACTGAACTGGGTGAGAGGGAGTTGACTGGCTGAGGCATGCTTATGTCTTGAAGGCAGGCTTGGAGATGTGAAGCATTGTGAATCTCCTTAATAACAGTGCTCTCCTGAGCTCACTCAAAATGTGGAGCAGGTTCAGGGGCTGTTGAATGGCCCAGAGGGGGTAAGAGGAGGATGTCTGCTTTGAAAAAGGAGAGCATTTGTCAGGATTTGGCCAGGGTTGTTCCGGGTTTTGGTCAGTAGATGCCCCCATTGTGCTTTTTGTCCTTATGTTTTTCCCTTGATCCCCATTAATTATTTGCACCTGTGCCTCGTTTCCTCTAATTGTATTTAAACCCTTAGTTTCCCTCAGTTCTGTGCTCTGTGTTTGTATGTTAGCACCCTGCCCTAGTGTTCTGTGTACTCTTGTCGATTCCGGGTGACGCTCTTGTGGTATTCTGTTTTTTGTTTTTGTTTATTTTTTGTGAGTTTCTTTTGAGGCCTTTTTGTGCTTTTCCTACCACCTTTTGGATTTGCCATTTTTTGTATTTAATGATTTTTTCTTTATTAAATACACCGTCTTAAGTACTGCTGTGTCTGCCTCATCTTCTGAGTTCTGCTGACTATTCGTGGCTCAGTTGGTTAAGTGACTGTTTCTCACTCCGGAGACCCAGGTTCGTAACCGGGTCCTGACAGAAACACAGAGCCAAAAATGAACCCAGAGGCAGCCAGTTCCCAGGACCTTTTTGCCACGCTGTCCCACCACCAGGAGACTGTCCAACGCCACGAAGCCGCCCTGGTTCAGCAAGAGGCCTTAATGGCTAGACATTCTCATCTTCTGTCGGAGATGCTGACTTCCATTAAGCAAATATCTGATCGACTTACCCCGGCAACAGTTCCGTCCCAGTACCTCAGGTTCACGTACCCATGGCAGTTAACCCCCTGGCTGAACCTCGTCTTCCACCTCCCCAACGTTTCTCAGGTGATCCAAGTGCTTGTAAAGGGTTTCTCACTCAATGTTCTCTCTCCTTTGAGCTGCAACCCTCGTCGTTTCCCACCGACCGGTCTAAGATCGCATATATCATCACCCTGCTGTCGGAAAAAGCCCTGGCCTGGGCTACTGCTGTGTGGGATGCCCATAGTTCCTGCTGTGCCAGCTACTCTGCCTTTGCTGAGGAATTCAAGCGAGTGTTTCAAGGCCCAAGCAGTGGTTCTGACTCAGCCAAACAGCTCCTGACTCTCCATCAAGGTTGGCGCAGCGTGACGGACTATGCCATCCAGTTCCGCACGGTGGCAGCAGCGAGTGGCTGGAACAACGAGGCGCTCACGGTGTGCTTTCTGAAAGGCCTTTCCGACACTATCCAAGATGAACTGGCCACTCGGGAACCACCGGACAATCTCGAGTCCCTGATCAAGTTGGCCTCACGCATTGACCAGCGTCTGAGAGAGAGAACTCAACCGTAGACCTCTAGCCCCTATCAGTCCCAGCTCCGAGTCCCCACCTTTATCATCGCTGGCTCCACCGGAACCCATGCAGATTGGACGCATCTCCCAGGCTGAGAGAGACCGCCGGATGAGGGGAGCGACGCTGTCTATATTGCGGCAAACCGGGCCATTTCCGTTCCGTGTCCCGGGCTCCAGGGAAACGCTCTGTCCCGTACAGACCGGGGGGAACTGTAACGGGAAACATAACCTCCTCCCATCCGTCCAACTCCCGTCTGCTCATTCCAGTCACCCTCTCCTGGGACAACCACAAGCTTCACCTTCAAGCCTTGGTAGACTCTGGAGCCGCAGGTAACTTCATGGATGGTGTCTGGGCGAAGGAGAATGGCGTTCCCTCTGAACCTCTAAGTGACCCCATGAGGGTTACTACATTGGATGGAAGCCCTTTGGGATCTGGACTTGTCACTCATGTCACTACCTCCTTGCGACTTTCAGTTTCACAACACCAGGAATTGATGAACTTTCATTTGATCTCCTGTTCCGAGTTCCCTCTCGTCCTTGGATACCCCTGGCTTCACAGCCATAACCCTCACATCGACTGGTCTGTGGGCACTATCAAGCAGTGGGGTCCTACGTGCCAAGCTACTTGTATTTTCCAGAATTCCCGGAGTTCTACTCCCGAGTCTTTAGAATCCATCGACCTGACCCGAGTTCCCGAGTGTTACCATGACCTCAAACTGGTGTTTAGCAAACAGAGGGCCACCATGCTACCACCCCATAGACCTTACACGATTGCCCCATCGACCTGTTTCCGGGCACTTGCCCCCAGGGTCGGATCTTTTCCCTATCTCCACCCGAACGAGCTGCTATGGATACCTACATCAGGGCGCTCTGGAAGCAGGCCTCATGCGTCCATCCACCTCCCCAGCGGGAGCAGGGTTTTTCTTTGTGGCCAAGAAAGACGGTGGATTACGTCCTTGCATCGACTACCGGGGACTCAATGCCATAACCGTCCGTAACCGTTACCCGCTACCCCAGGAAGCAGTTGTTTTCACTAAGCTTGACCTGCGGAACGCATACCATCTTGTGCGGATCAGACCTGGTGACGAGTGGAAGACCGCTTTCAACACGCCTACTGGTCACTATGAATACTTGGTGATGCCCTTCGGCCTGACCAACGCCCCAGCGGTGTTCCAAGCGCTCATAAACGATGTGCTTAGGGATATGCTTAACATATTTGTGTTCGTTTACTTGGATGACATCCTCATCTTTTCGAGCTCCCTTCAAGAACACACTAAGCATGTCAGACAAGTACTCAAACGCCTCCTAGACAGCCATCTGTACGTTAAGCCGGAAAAATGTGAATTCCATTCATCCCGAGTACAATTCCTGGGATTTGTAGTGGAACCCGGTCGAGTCCAAATGGACCCTAGGAAGGTAGGGGCGGTAGCGGATTGGCCCACCCCCAAATCCGTTAAGGATGTTCAGCGTTTCCTGGGCTTCACAAACTTTTACCGCAAGTTCATCAAGAACTTCAGTTTGGTGGCAGCTCCTCTCTCAGCTTTAACCAAAGGTGGCAATGCAAGGTTTTGTGGGGAAGAGAAGCTGAGACGGCCTTCCAAGGACTCAAGCAGCGCGTCCTCTCTGCTCCCATCCTGATACTACCGACTACGGATGAACCATTTGTGGTGGAGGTAGACGCATCAGAGGTTGGTGTTGGAGCTGTCCTGTCTCAGAGGGGTGAAGACAAGAAGCTTCATCCGTGCGCTTTCTTCTCACACCGGCTTACCCCGACTGAGAGGAACTACGATGTGGGGGATCGTGAACTCCTAGCGGTTAAGATGGCATTGAAGGAATGGAGACACTGGCTCGAGGGGGCTTCTCACCCGTTTCAAGTGCTTACGGACCACAAAAATCTGGAGTATATCCAGCAGGCGAGGCGATTGAACTCTAGACAAGCTAGATGGTCTCTTTTCTTCAATCGATTCCAGTTTATCCCCTCACCTATCGGCCCGGGTCGAAGAATCTCAAACCGGATGCCCTGTCCCGAGTCTACGCTCCTGCCATTCGAGATGACACGGACATGCCTGTCCTCCCTGCTGCTAAGATTGTGGCTCCGATCTCGTGGCAAGTTGAGGATACCGTGAGACGTGCTCAAGCTAGCGAACCGGACCCTAAAGGAGGCCCTGCCAATCGGTTGTTTGTCCCCAAGGCAGTGAGGACTCAGGTCCTTCTGTGGGGGCACTCCTCTCGTCTCACCTGTCATCCGGGCGTAGGTCGCACCTTGGAGTTCATCCAGCGTAAGTTCTGGTGGCCTACCATAAGAGAAGACGTTGCCACTTTCGTCAATGCCTGCCCCGTGTGCTGCCAGGGCAAATCTTCTCACCTCCGCCCTCAAGGACTCCTTCACCCTTTACCTGTTCCCCACAGACCCTGGTCCCATATCTCATTGGACTTTATTACTGGACTTCCTCCATCCCATGGCAATACTACTATCCTAGTCATAATCGACAGGTTTTCAAAGGCGGCCAGGTTCGTCCCTCTGACTAAGTTACCTTCTGCCAAGGAAACGGCTGAGTTGGTAATTAATCATGTGTTCGAGTCTTCGGCATTCCTCAAGATGTGGTTTCTGACAGAGGTCCCCAGTTCGCCTCAAGGTTTTGGAAGGCCTTCTGCCAACTCATGGGGTCTTCTGCCAGTCTATCTTCAGGGTACCATCCGGAGTCCAACGGCCAAACAGAGAGGATGAATCAAGAGCTGGAAACCACCCTCCGATGTATGACTCGTGACAACCCGTCCACATGGTCATCCTTTATTGTTTGGGCCGAATACGCGCACAACACCTTGCGCTCCTCCTCCACTGGTATGTCCCCTTACAGTGTCAGTTTGGCTATGCTCCTCCATTGTTCCCGGACCAGGAGGCAGAAGTCAGAGTGCCTTCAGCCTTGAAGTTCGTCAGACGCTGTCGCTTATGTGGAGGAAGACCCGTCTTAATCTTATGCGTTCCTCACAGAGGTATCAACAACAAGCCAACAGACGTCGCCGTCCCGGGCCTACCCTGCGCCCCGGCCAGAGAGTCTGGCTCTCCACAAGAGACTTACCTCTACGGGTGGAGTCTCCGCAAGCTGTCCCAAAAATACATCGGTCCCTTCAAGGTTGCCAGGAGAGTTAACCCAGTTTCTTATCGCCTACACTTACCCAGATCCCTTAAGATTAATCCCACATTTCATGTTTCATTGTTAAAACCTGTTGTTTTTTCTCCCCTTGTCCCGGCAGACAGACCTCCCCCTCCGCCTCGTGTCATTGGAGGCCAGCCGGCTTATACCGTTCACCGGATACTGGATTCCCGCCGGGTGCAGCGGTCCTGGCAGTATCTGGTGGACTGGGAAGGCTACGGTCTGAGGAGCGCTCCTGGGTTCCTGCCAAAGACATCCTGGACCCTGACCTCATTCGTCAGTTCAGGGTCCTCCACCCTGAGAGAGCTGGTAGGAACGTCAGGAGCCGTTCCTAGGGGGATTCTGTCAGGATTTGGCCAGGGTTGTTCCGGGTTTTGGTCAGTAGATGCCCCCATTGTGCTTTTTGTCCTTATGTTTTTCCCTTGATCCCCATTAATTATTTGCACCTGTGCCTCGTTTCCTCTAATTGTATTTAGACCCTTAGTTTCCCTCAGTTCTGTGCTCTGTGTTTGTATGTTAGCACCCTGCCCTAGTGTTCTGTGTACTCTTGTCGATTCCGGGTGACGCTCTTGTGGTATTCTGTTTTTTGTTTTTGTTTATTTTTTGTGAGTTTCTTTTGAGGCCTTTTTGTGCTTTTCCTACCACCTTTTGGATTTGCCATTTTTTGTATTTAAGGATTTTTTCTTTATTAAATACACCGTCTTAAGTACTGCTGTGTCTGCCTCATCTTCTGGGTTCTGCTGACTATTCGTGGCTCAGTTGGTTAAGTGACTGTTTCTCACTCTGGAGACCCAGGTTCGTAACCGGGTCCTGACAGCATTAGCATCTTGCAGTCTCAATGCTCCTTTTCTACAGCAGCCTGTCAGCCTGCTCCTGCTGTCTGTGTTTGATCTGAATAAGACCTGAGCCCCTGCCTGGCTAAACACACTCTTGCTTTTTTCAATTATTCAGCTGTGCTCCACAGGCCCACAGAGTCAATCTCTAGGGCTGGAGGTCAGCGGCCAGATGGAACTGTGGATCCCAGAGAAACGGAGAGATAGAAGGAGACATCCAGAGGGAGAAAGGGAGATGAAGCGATAAAGAGAATTAGTGAGAGGGAGGATGATTTGAGAGAAAGACACAGACAGACAACGAGTGTCCATGGGAAGGAACAAAGCTGTCCCACATTGGTAGCATTATCTGACCTGACAGATTGAGGCAGTGAAGCTGATGGGCTTTGATGTCAATCATTTCAGAGTGAGATGCTCTAATGATACAATAAAATATTTTTCAGGATAGAGTTTTTCTATTTGCAGTTCAATTTCTAATTGACTATAGGACTGGGAGACACCTGGTGAACAATATACAACTCAAAAGGGACAATTTATGTAAGATGTTAATCAATGACTTTCCTAAGAGCAAAACCAATTGTGATTTCCTGGAGAGGTGTTGCAAATTTGAAACAGGTGTCACGCCCTGGTCGAGGTATTTTGTGTTTATCTTCATAAATTTGGTCAGGCCAGGGTGTGGCATGGGGTTTTTGTATGTGGTGTGTTGGTATTGGGTTTGTAGCTTAGTGGGGTGTTCTAGTTAAGTCTATGGCGGTCTGAAGTGGTTCTCAATCAGAGGCAGGTGTGTATCGTTGTCTCTGATTGGGAACCATATTTAGGCAGCCATATTCTTTGTGTGTTTCATGGGTGATTGTCCTTAGTGTCCTTGTTCCTGTATCTGTGTTAGTTTACACTAGTATAGGCTGTTTCGGTTTTCGTTACGTTCTTTGTTTTGTAGGTTTGTATTTAGATTCGTGTTACGTTTTGTTCATTAAACATGGATCGCAATCTACACGATGCATTTTGGTCCGACTCTCTTTCACCGCATGAAAACCGTTACAACAGGTAGTTAATCCAAAAGCCAAATTTTACATGCCAGACATGAGAACATATTGTGAACAATCCACAACTAAAGTCACTCACAAAATATTCTTGGGAATCCAAAATCGAGAATCCAAAAACCAACCTTTCATATGTCAACATGAGAACATCTGGTGAACAATCCATAACACAAAAGTGACTCACAACTTTCCAAAAATAAAAATAAAATAGTGATTTCCAGAAGAGGTGTTGAAACAGATATTTTAGAGGGAGTAGCAGGGAGGGGAACTTTCTGATTGGATGATGGATCACTTGCTTATTACCAGATCGAGTTGTGGTCAGGGAAACAATAAGAATCCAATCACAATTCTGGAATGCATTCTCAAGAATCCAAAACCCACATTTCACATGCTGGATTCATAAAAGGACAGGTACTGCTGTGGTCTCCTTTTGTGCTTACTCAGAAAAATTATCCTTGTCACGCGTAGCGGAACAGGTGAACCCAAGAGCAGACTCAGACGAGGAGACTGGGATGAGGTAACCAAGGTATTTATTGAAACACAGGGGGAAGATTAAGGTCAGGCCAGCGGAAATATCCAATAAATGTCATTCCACTTCATGATTGTGTCCCACTTGTTGTTGATTCTTCACGAAAAAATACAGTTTTATATCTTTATGTTTGAAGCCTGAAATGTGGCAAAAGGTCGCAAAGTTCAAGGGGGCCGAATACTTTCGCAAGGCACTGTATTCTGTACTTTAAAACGAATACGAATGAGTATGAGCAGTTAAAAGTATACTTGAATGTGTACGTTATAAAGCTTGAAACTGTTAAATTCCTCCAATTATCCATACAAACATAAAACAGGATTATAGAAATATCATCAGATAGATTGCTCTCTTATCTTGGTTGATGGAAGATGAAATTATCAGAGTAAAGCCTCTCCTGCAGTGAGAAGGTGTATGTAAGGGAAAGACACTAGACACAGACCCCCTAGAGCCCAGATTCCAACCATGCACAATGTGCAGCACCCACATAAAGAATGCCCCAGAGTGTGTGGACTATACTTCATACCCATCTTAGCTAAACCTCCATGTTCATGCTCCAGTCACCATGAGTCCCAAAAGGGCTACAGTATGTGGCTTGAGTCCATTCACATTCTACACAAACCTCATGCATTCAAGGTTGAGTATAGGTTTGTTTGAACATAATATTCTAGCTATTCTCCATTGTTAGAGATTTTAAATTTCTGTTGTCTATTTTCAAATCACTTCCAACTGCACTATTTTTACTTTTTTCATTCAATGGTAAAAGTTTTCCTTCTGACAAGGTATTTTAATAATTCCAATACAAACACATTTCCAAATTAATTTGTGTAGCATTAAACATTTCTCTATGAAGTGACAGATTTGTTAAAATATACACATAAAACATTAAAGACACCTTCCTAATATTGAGTTGCACCCCCCCTCCCTTTTGCTCTCAGAACAGCCTCAATTCGTCAGGGCATGGACTCCGCGGGGTTGCTGGCCCATGTTCACTCCAATAATTCCCACAGTTGTGTCAAGTTGGCTGGATGTCCTTACGGTGGGGGACCATTGATACACACAGGAAACTGTCGTTCTTGACACAAACCGATGCGCCTGGCACCTGCTACCATACCCTGTTCAAAAGCACTTAAATCTTTTGTCTTCCCATTCACCTTCTAAATGGCATAGATACACAATCCATGTCTCAATTGTCTCAAGGCTTAAAAATCCTTATTTAACCTGTCTCTTCCCCTTCACATGGACTGATTGAAGTCGATTTAACAAGTGTCATCAATAAGGGGTCATATTTTTCTCGTGGATTCACCTGGTCAGTTTATGTCATAGAAAGAGCAGGTGTCCTTAATATTTTGTACATTCAGTGTATCTTCCATCCCAAATGGTACCCATAATGCTTATTGAAACTGCAACCAACATCAGTTCCTGGCAAACCGATACATTATCTACCATTTACAGTCAACACATCAATAATGTAAACACAACATTTTCAGAAAAAACAACAGGACTTCCTTTATTGGGTAAGAGATTGGCTAGCTTATTTTTTATGAAATTCTGACAGTGGGGGACTTTTCATTCAGTGCTTTCGGAAGTATGTATAAAGGAGATGGAATACATACCATTTACATTTAAAAAATAACATTTTACACCATATACTCAAAATAGCCTCTGATTTGCTCATTGTAATGTTTACACGATTGTTTAGGGAATCTGATGAAAGCTTATGATGTAGATTCTGTTTACTGTTTGCTTTCTGTTTAGGTCGGAGGAGTGGCCAAAATAATATATTCATATTCAAATCTAGAGGAATGTTAGGGAGAGCAGGTAGGTTGTCACACTGTTCATACCTCCAACACTAGAGGTGTTATCTCAGAAATCAAATAGCTACTTTGTGTGACTACATGTTCTATGGTCAACTTCCTGTTCGTATGTGGTCAAGGTCACTCTAATCTGAGGTGAGCACAATTTTCTTATTTCTCCCCTTCAAAAGTAAAGAATAGGCAATGAAATTTGTTAGGTATTAATGTTCACAATTATAATTATAATTTTGCACTGAGTAGAGGAGACAATAACGTGTCTTTTGATAGTTTAGCTGCAGTCCTAAGATTTAGCCAACATTAGCACATGTCAGTTTGGGGCAAGTTGTCTCAATGACCTTGTGGCAAATTGCGACAACTTGCCCCAGTAGACATCGACACATAGAACATGCTCTAAAAACATTGTGATATAGTGTAATCAGCTCTGATAATAGAATTAAATGTTACTGTAAATGGATTATTATATACATATATACAGTTTAGAGCAGCAGACAAGTCCCTAGAGTACACAAGACAGGCTCTGGTGTGTGTGTGTGTGTGTGTGTGTGTGTGTGTGTGTGTGTGTGTGTGTGTGTGTGTGTGTGTGTGTGTGTGTGTGTGTGTGTGTGTGTGTGTGTGTGTGTGTGTACTAACACACTACATGCCTACTGTATGAGACAGTATATCCACACACACACACACACACACACTCACACAGTGTCATGAAATTAGTGTCATGAATTTAGTGTGGTGTTATGAATTGCATTGTGGCAACAAGAATAGTAGCCATGGAGGTGGGCGTAATAAGCCTCTAATGAATATGCAATTGCAATGAGGAAATGTGATTTTGAAGGAAGGAAGGAAGGAAGGAAGGAAGGAAGGAAGGAAGGAAGGAAGGAAGGAAGGAAGGAAGGAAGGAAGGAAGGAAGGAAGGAAGGAAGGAAGGAAAGCCAGCACCAACCCTACAAAGCCAGCACCAACCCTGCCCTGCCAGGCCCAAGCAACATTCCAACCCTGTCAGGCCCCAACACCAACCTGCCAGGCCCCAGCACCAACCCTGCCCTACCAGGCCCCAGCACCAACCCTGCCCTGCCATGCCCAAGCAACATTCCAACCCTGTCAGGCCCCAAAACCAACCTGCCAGGCCCCAGGACCAACCCTGCCCTGCCAGGCCCAAGCAACATTCCAACCCTGTCAGGCCCCAGCAAAACAGCAATTCTAACTGACACACCAGTGAAGCAGGCAATAGAAATTTAAAAGAATAAGGCACAATCTAGCAAAAGGCTGTTTCCGAAGAAAGGGAAGCAAGGGGGGGAGTCAAAATCTGGATCTGCAAAGAACAAGAAGGCAGCTAAAAATAAAAAAAATCATAGAAGAGTCATCATCAGATGAAGAGGAGTGCTTCTGTCTCGTCTGTGTGGAGCCATTTCAAACAGCCTTCCTAAGGAGACTTAGGTGAAGTGTGTGAGATGCAACAAATGGGCCCATGACGCTTGCACCTCAGGCCAGGCAATTTATGTGTGTCAGAACTGTGACTCCGAAGATGAGTCGGATTAGTCAGATACAGATGTACGTCGCATAGGCTGTTACAAAATTGTGCATTAGTGTGTTTAAACACCACATCTGTTTTTTGTTAAGACCTTAAACATTTAATTAAATAAGTTATCTGCAGCAGTACATTCCATTCCAATTACAACAATTACCGTGGATCTATGTGCATGCCAGAGAACGTTCGATTTCAAGGTTCGAAGTAAAGCGGTCGTGTCACTTAATTACTTTGTGCTCTGCCAGTATTATTGTTTTGATTGAAAGTCATGATTTGCCAGATTCTCTAGGCATGATTGTTTTTATTTTTGAGCTCTTTAATGAAATTGAATTTGGTTTTGAATTTGAAATTAAAATCAATATTCACAATTAATTAGTTGTGTTCTTATTTGTGATTATCCAATGTGACAACTTACCCGACGAAGTGTGACAATTTACCCGCTGATGTTGCAAACTGTCACATGTGCACACTCTCTATTTAACGGTCTACAACTCCGTACTGAAATAAGACATGAAGATGTAATGAATACAACATATGTGCCCAAGACTTCCTTCTTTCATTTGGTATGACATTTATAAGATTGTGATGTATTGTGCCCAGTAAATGTTAGAAGATTGTGAAAAGTGTGACAACATACCTCGCTCTCCCCTGCATTAGGTTTCTAATTTTCAAAAGGAACTGGCTTCTTTGAAAAAGTTGACTAATCCATAGTCATGGAATTGACAGACAACAAGGTGGGCAGCAACATTGCTTTGTCATTAATCCCGGGAGGTTATTTACCCCATACAATGATTGATATAAATTCAGAGATATATCCTTCTCTTAAACCAACTGATATGACAGAATTCTTCACATAGTTTTGGTGTTAACTGAATAGTGATCAATACCAAAGTAAAATAACACAACCTATCCTATATGTTACAGTAGAAATAAAGTGATATCCTCTTATTTTCCCAAACACTACATCTGACTGAACAACACCAACCCTCAAAACACTAACTTTAAATGCCCTTGCAGTGGTCATTATAGAATTAAAAATATTTTTTAAATGGTAAGAAGAAAATATGCATTGCAACTGGACAACAATATGTGGGAGTATTACATGTATACTAAGAGGAGGGTTGGGGTAGTGCAGGAGGGGGGTTGGGGTGAAAGGTCAGCAGAGGAGACGGATGAGTGTGAGGAGAGCTGTCAGGCTGGGCAGAGCAGCACTGAGACTAGAGGCTCCACTGGATGACATGCAGTGGTCTCTGTTCTGGCCAATGCAGGCAGCATAAGCCATGACATGGGGAATGTAGTTCTGCTCGTGGACACCGTGCAGCAGGTGAGCCATAGGGCCCTTAGCAAACACAGCCACATCCTCTCCTCCATGAGTCTCCATACTCAGCGGCACTGCAGACTGTGCCTTGTAGTTATTTTCCTCTGAAGAGAGGGGAAGGAAGGGAAGGGAGGTGGAAAGGGAAGGAGAAAGAGATCAGATGGATGATTTTCTGGCATGCCAAAGACCAAGTGGTGTTCTCTATGACAGAGGCAATACTCCATTGATGATAAGATTTAATTTACCATAGCCAAGGGTGGAGATGTTCTCTCTCAGACCATTGACTACTTTAAACCCTGGTCCATTCCCATATAAGATGGCTGTGAAGGGCTTCTGGTCCACATCACTCAAAATGGGGTTTAGTCCTGTAGACAGAGAAAAACAATGAACGATCTCCATCACAAACCATTAATCACAACATCCACGACATCCAAGTGACTGATGACTGAGTGTAGCCACATACAATATACAATACACTGTTGCAAAATCATCCACTGCTCACCAAAAATTGTGTTCCCCCTTGGAGTGTAGCCTCCAAAGTTGAACATGTGAGAGTGGTCAGCAGTGACGACAGTCATTGTGTCATATATGCTGGTCAGGAGGCCGGCGTGGCCAATAGCCCGGTCCATCTCCACTGCCTCATGCAGGGCCTGCTTGGCTTTACCGTCGTGATGTCCGTGGTCGATGCGCCCCCCTGCCAACGCATAGCTTGGTTAACCTCTCTCTCAGACAGATGAGAATATCTAGCATCAGCACTGGCAAAGCAGCCTAAGCTGTAAAAACTTCACATTCAACATGATATACATTATTAAACTTGTGCAGCTGATACAGTATTTACTGGTGCCAGAGTAAATGTAACACAACAATCACCCTCCACCAGCAGGTAGAATCCGCTGGGGTTTTCTTCAGGATCTTAATGGCCACCTCCACCATCTCTGTCAGTGAAGGATCTGTCTCATTGTTTCTCTCCAGGTCATAGGGAAGATCTCCAGGCTCAAACAGACCTGTGTTAACACAGGAAGCAAGGTTTAATATATTG
>NW_027013222.1:0-16803 GCF_036934945.1 Oncorhynchus masou masou | reverse complement strand
GTACGACATAGTGATGCTTCACAGCAGTGCAGATACACGGCTCTCGGTACGACATAGTGATGCTTCATAGCAGTGCAGATACCGGCTCGATGCGACATAGTGATGCTTCATAGCAGTGCAGATGCGATACCGATGCGACATAGTGATGCTTCATAGCAGTGCGGATACGGCTCTCGTGCGACATAGTGATGCTTCACAGCAGTGCAGATACGCGGCTCTCCGATGCGACATAGTGATGCTTCATAGCAGTGCAGATACGGCTCACCTGATGCGACATATTGATGCTTCGCAGTGCAGATACGGCCTCGATGCGACATAGTGATGCTTCACAGCAGTGCAGATACGCTCCGATGCGACATAGTGATGCTTCATAGCAGTGCAGATACGGCTCTCGGTGCGACATAGTGATGCTTCATAGCAGTGCAGATACGCGATACCGATGCGAAATAGTGATGCTTCATAGCAGTGCAGATACCACCGCGGCTCGATGCGACATAGTGATGCTTCACAGCAGTGCAGATACCGCGACCGATGCGACATAGTGATGCTTCACAGCAGTGCAGGCCTGCGATCCGGTGCGACATAGTGATGCTTCATGTTTTCGATGCGACATAGTGATGCTTCATAGCAGTGCAGATACGCGGCTCTCGATGCGACATAGTGATGCTTCATAGCAGTGCAGATACGTTTTTCGATGCGACATAGTGATGCTTCACAGCAGTGCAGAATACGGCTCGATGCGACATAGTGATGCTTCATAGCAGTGCAGATACCGCGACCGATGCGACATAGTGATGCTTCATAGCAGTGCAGATACGGCTTTCGTACGACATAGTGATGCTTCAGCAGTGCAGATACCGCGGCCCGGTGCGACATAGTGATGCTTCATAGCAGTGCAGATACCGGCTCTCGGTACGACATAGTGATGCTTCACAGCAGTGCAGATACACCGGCTCTCGGTACGACATAGTGATGCTTCATAGCAGTGCAGATACGGCATGAGGACACAGGTTCCCCTCCGCGATTCTCAATACGTATATATATATATATATCTCACACACACACACACACACACACACACACACACACACACACACACACACACACACACACACACACACACACACACACACACACACACACACACACACACACACACACACACACACACACAGTTAATTACTCCTGTGTTGTGTTCCCTTCGCATGAAGTGTGTGTATAGAACCAAGGGTACAGTTGTTGTTCTCTATAATTTAAATTGTTAATGTGTAAAGTACCCCAAAATCAAATCAAATGTTATTTGTCACATGCTTGGTAAACAGCTGGACTAACAGCGAAATAACTTGTTATGGGCCCTTTTCCAACAATGCAAAGTTGTAGATATCATTATTATTTATTTTTTTCAAAATGAAGGAATACAAATCAAATCAAATGTTATTGGTCACATACACGTAATTAGCATGCGATGCGAAATGCTTATTACTTCAAGCTCCGAACCGTGCAGTAATATCTAACAAGTAATATCTAATAAATTACACAACACATAACCCAATACACACAAATCTAAGTAGAAATGAATGAAGAATACATACATACGGATGAGAGCAATGTCAGAGTGGATCGGACTAAGATACAGTAGAACAGTATAGAAAATAGGATATATGAGATGGTAATGCAAGATGTGCAAACATTATTAAGCCGACTACGATACCATAGAATAGTATAGAAAAATGTATATACATATGCATATGAGGATACTGTAGAATAGTATAGAAAACAGTATATACATGGCATATGAGATACAGTAGAATAGTATAGAATATAGTATATATACATATGCATATGAGATACTGTAGAATAGTATAGAATACAGTATATATACATATGCATATGAGATACCATAGAATAGTATAGAATACAGTATGTGACATGGTGCTGTAGGGTTTGCCCCCTGGTAATGTGTTGGGCAGACCACACCACCCTCTGGAGAGCCTTGCAGTTGCGAGCAATGCAGTTGCCGTACCAGGCAGGGGAGCCCGAAGGATGCTTTCAGTTGTGCATCTGTAGAAATTTGTGAGGTTTTAGGTGACAAACCAAATTTCTTTAGCCACCTGAGGTTGAAGAGGCGCTGTTGCGCCTCCTTCACCACACTGTCTGTGTGGGTGGTCCATTCAGTTTGTCCGTGATGTGTACACAGAGGAACTAAACTTTTCACCTTGTCTACTGCTGTCTTGTCGATGTGATGCTGCTGCTACAGAACTGCTACTGATGCTACTGCTACTGTTACTACTACTGATGCTGCTACTACTGATGCTGCTGCTACTGATGCTGCTGCTACTATTGATGCTACTACTGATGCTGCTACTACTGATGCTGCTGCTACTGATGCTGCTGCTACTATTGATGCTGCTACTACTGATGCTGCTACTATTGATGCTACTACTGATGCTGTTACTACTGATATTGCTTCTACTGATGTTGCTATTACTACTGCTGCTACTGATGCTGCTACTATTGATCTGTCTCCTACAGAGTATCTGTCTCTACAGAGTATCTGTCTGCTACAGAGCTGTATCTCTAAAGATTGACATTTAAGATAGACAGACATTGACTAAAGATTGACATTTGACCATATGAGGGATATTGTGACAATTGTTGGTATCGAACTGTAATCTGACAAATTCAGAAGGTGTAGTCTCTGTATCAGCTGACAATTCTTTCCTAAAGGAACAGAGTTTTTAGATAGGAAACGAATACTAGGGGGCTTCACAGACTGAGCTATAACCACTCTTCTTCCTCCTCGTTTCAATGTGAAGTTATTCAAAGGAGAAGGTAACACCCTGTGTGATATCGCAAATGTCCATATTCCCTATATAGTGCAATACTTTACCAGGGTCCACTGGGGCTTTGGTCAAAAGTAGTGCATTAGGGAATAGTGTGGCATTCAGGATGCAAACCCCTGTACGTCATCTGATCTGATCACTAGATCTAACGGCCAGCTTAAGCTTGATCACAAATGGCAAATGGCATAATCTCTTTATAGTGCATTACTTTTAACCATGGCCTTAGTAGTGGGGCTGAGGAGGAGGAGAGGGGTGAGGGGGCTGAGAGAGGGGGAGGGGCTGAGGGGGTTGGAGAGGGGTGAGGGGCTGAGGAGAGGGTGAGGGGCTGAGGGAGGAGGAGGGGGGGGTGAGGGGAGGAGGGAGAGGGGGAGGGGCTGGGGGTTGGAGAGGGGGTGAGGGGCTGAGGAGAGGGTGAGGGGCTGAGGAGAGGGTGAGGGCTGAGGGAGGAGGAGAGGGGTGAGGGAGGAGGAGGGGAGGGGCTGAGGGGGAGGAGAGGGGCTGAGGGGGGGAGGAGAGGGGATGAGGGAGGAGGAGAGGGGTGAGGGGCTGAGGGGAGGAGAGTGGTAAGGCTGAGGGGGGAGGGGCTGAGGGCGGAGGAGGGAGAGGGGGTGAAGTGCTGAGGGGGAGGAGAGGGGTGAAGGGCTGAGGGGGAGGAGAGGGGTGAAGGGCTGAGTGGGGAGGAGAGGTGGGGAGGGACTGAGGGAGGAGGAGAGGGGGGAGGGGCTGAGGGACTGAGGGAGGAGGAGAGGGGGAGAGGAGGGACTGAGGGGGGGGAGAACAGGAACAGAAACTGAAAAACCAGCCCAGGACCAGCTGGGTCAGTCTGACATCATCGTTACCTGGCCTTCAAAGGTAAACACACCTCGCTCTCTTCCTACAGAGAACAGACTGACTGACTCAAACTGCCAGGACCAAGGGAATCAGGTGTTCAACACAAACAGCAAAGAGTCATTCACTGTTTTTCTTCCTTTCACATAATTTAGTACATGTATAGTACGTGTATAGTACGTGTATAGTAAAGTGTATAGTACGTGTATAGTACGTGTATAGTACGTGTATAACGTGTATAGTACGTGCTTAGTACGTGTTTAGTACGTGCATAGTAATCGTGTTTATACGTGCATGTACGTGTATAGTACGTGTATAGTGCATGTTTAGTACGTGTATAGTACGTGTATAGTACGTGTATAGTACGTGTATGAAATACGTGTATAGTACGTGTATAGTACGTGTATAGTACGTGTGTTTAGTACGTGTTTAGTACGTGTATAGTACGTGTATAGTACGTGTATAGTACGTGTATAGTACGTGTTTAGTACGTGTTTAGTACGTGTATAGTACGTGTATAGTACGTGTATAGTGCGTGTATAGTACGTGTATAGTACGTGTAAAGTACGTGTATAGTACGTGTATAGTCGTGTTTAGTACGTGTATAGTACGTGTATAGTACGTGTATAGTACGTGTATAGTACGTGTATAGTACGTGTAAGTACGTGTATAGTACGTGTTTAGTACGTGTATAGTACGTGTATAGTACGTGTATAGTACGTGTTTAGTACGTGTTTAGTACGTGTTTAGTCGTGTATAGTACGTGTATAGTAACGTGGGAGTTTCACCAACTCTACCAGAAGTTATACACACGAGTGCGACACGCAGTAATGATAGCATAAAGGCAACAGTGTATGGCTAACTATTCAAAGGAATACTGTACAGCTTTTCAACAGTGTTTAGCTAACTATTTAAAGGAATACTGTACAGCTTTTTCAACAGTGAGATGTTCTTTTGACAACACAGTGGGTTCTTGTAGGACACAATAAACGGACCACATTTAAGCATCACGTTCATTGACCGAAAGTCGAGCATTGAACCTTTCTGAAGATACAGTAAAATAGCTATTTATTTAACCAATAAAGGCCCGAGGAGGTGTGGTTGTACCACGGCCGTCAGCTAATCACAATTCAGGTTTCAAACCACCCAGTTTATATTTAACTTTCAACACTTCTAGGAAACTTTGATCTGAAAACCCACTAGCATCTTACAACTTAAACTTTGGAAGGATGTGAGGCTTAGCGTAGGTGTCATCGCGGGTAGAGCTTTAGACAGGATATTATATTGATTATAAAATTGATTAAAATGGGATGAGGAGTGGGTGGAACCAAATCAAATTAAATCAAATTTCATTTGGCACATGCGCGAATACAACAGGTTTACAACCTTACAGCGAAATGCAAATAGTCTGGGTAGCCTTTTGATTAGATGTTCAGCAGTCTTATGGCTTGGGGGTAGAAGTTGTTTTAGAAGCCTCTTGGACCTAGACTTGGTGCTCCGGTACCGCTTGCCGTGTGGTAGCAGAGAGAACAGTCTATGACTAGGATGGCTGGAGTCGTTGATAATTTTGTAGGGCTGTCCTCTGACACCGCCTGGTGTAGAGGTCCTGGGTGGCAGGAAGCTTGGCCCCAGCTATCTACTGGGCTGTTCACTACTACCCTCTGTAGTGTCTTGCAGTCGGGGGGCCGAGCAGTTGCCATTCCAGGCAGTGATGCTCCTCGATGGTGCAGCAGCAGAACTTTTTGAGGATCTGAGGACCCATGCCAAATCTTTTCAGTCTCCTGAGGGGAATAGACATTGTTGTGCCCTCTTCACAAATGTCTTGGTATGTTTGGACCATGATAGTTTGTTGGTGATGTGGACACCAAGGACCATGATAGTTTGTTGGTGATGTGGACACCAACGACCATGATAGTTTGTTGGTGATGTGGACACCAAGGAACTTGAAGCTCTTAACCTTCTCCACTACAGCCCCGGCGATGAGAATGGGGGCGTGCTTTCGGCCCTCCTTTCATACTTAATAATGGTGTTGGAGTCGTGCTTGGCCGTGCAGTCGTGAGTGAACAGGGGCCCCCGTATTGAGGATCAGCGTGGCAGATGTGTTGTTACCTACCCACCTGGGGGTTGTCCGTCAGGAAGTCCAGGATCAGTTTCAAGGGAGTTATTTAGTCCCAGGGTCCTTAGCTTAGTGATGAGCTTTGAGGACACTATGATGTTGAACGCTGAGCTGTAGTCAATGAAAAGCATTCTCACATAGGTGTTCCTTTTGTCCAGGTGGGAAAGGGCAAAAGGATTAGTTTAAAGTTTTAATGTCACATGCACAAGTACAGTGAAATGCCTTTCTTGCAAACTCAAAACCAACAAAGTGATGATCAATAACAATGTACTGCTAGAAAAAAACACACAAGAAATAAGAAAAAATATAAAGAACACAAGAAGGTAGTAAGTAAGCTGTTCAAGAGCCTGTTGGTGTCAGACTTGATGGTACCGGTACTGCCTGCCTTGTGGAAGCAGAGAATAGCCCATGGCTTGGGTGGCTGGAGAGATTAACACGAACCAGGATTATATCAGAGCAGAGTTAGGTACAAAGTCTAGGATCAAATACTGTACAGAGGTTTCAGGTGTGTAGATGTTTTGACAGACACTGCACTGAAACCGGACGCTTTGAGTACCACCTGCTGGTTGTGTACGGTATTACAAGTTCTTTGTGGAGCCAAATGCCAAATGTTGTACATATCCTATAAACATGAACTTTGTCTCATAAACTAGAAATCAAAAACACACAAGAAATAAAAATAAGAAATATGAAGAACAGGAGAAAGTAAGAAGCTAAATACAGGGTCAGATTCAATAGCATATATTCAACGTGCAGGGATACTGGAGTGATGGAGGTAGATGGAGGTAGATACTGTAGAGGGGTAAGGAGACTAAGGAGACTATATACAGGGTCAATACCATATCTACAATGTGCAGTGATACTGGAGTGATGGAGGTAGATACTGTAGTGGATGGAGGTAGATACTGGAGTGATGGAGGTAGATACTGGAGTGATGGAGGTAGATACAGTGCCTTGAAAGTACCCCTCTACATATCTACCTCCATCACTCCAGTATCACTGCACATTGTAGATATGGTATTGACCCTGTATATAGTCTCTTAGTCTCCTTACCCCTCTACAGTATCTACCTCCATCTACCTCCATCACTCAGTATCCTGCACGTTGTAGATATGGTATTGACCCTGTATAGTGTCCTTAACCCTCTATATTACAGTATGTAGAGGGGTAAGGACACTATACAGGGTCAATACCATATCTACAATGTGCAGTGATACTGGAGTGATGGAGGTAGATATGTAGAGGGGTAAGGAGATTATATACAGGGTCAATACCATATCTACAATGTGCAGTGATACTGGAGTGATGGAGGTAGATACTGTAGTGATGGTAGATACTGTAGTGATGGAGGTAGATACTGTAGTGATGGAGGTAGATACTGGAGTGATGATGGAGGTAGATACTGGAGTGATGGAGGTAGATACTGGAGTGATGATGGAGGTAGATACTGGAGTGATGGAGGTAGATACTGGAGTGATGGATGTAGATACTGGAGTGATGATGGAGGTAGATACTGGAGTGATGATGGAGGTAGATACTGTATGTAGAGGGATACTGGAGGGATGGAGGTAGATACTGGAGTGATGGAGGTAGATACTGTAGTGATGGAGGTAGATACTGTAGTGATGGAGGTAGATACTGGAGTGATGGAGGTAGATACTGGAGTGATGATGGAGGTAGATACTGGAGTGATGGAGTAGATACTGTAGTGATGGAGATAGATACTGTAGTGATGGAGGTAGATACTGGAGTGATGATGGAGGTAGATACTGGGGTGATGATGGAGGTAGATACTGGAGTGATGATGGAGGTAGATACTGGAGTGATGGAGGTAGATACTGTATGTAGAGGGATACTGGAGGGATGGAGGTAGATACTGGAGTGATGGAGGTAGATACTGTAGTGATGGAGGTAGTTACTGGAGTGATGGAGGTAGATACTGGAGTGATGATGGAGGTAGATACTGGAGTGATGATGGAGGTAGATACTGGAGTGATGGAGGTAGATACTGTATGTAGAGGGATACTGGCGGGATGGAGGTAGATACTGGAGTGATGGAGGTAGATACTGGAGTGATGGAGGTAGATACTGTATGTAGAGGGATACTGGAGGGATGGAGGTAGATACTGTATGTACAGGGATACTGGTGGGATGGAGGTAGATACTGGAGTGATGGAGGTAGATACTGGAGGGATGGAGGTAGATACTGGAGTGATGGAGGTAGATACTGTATGTACAGGGATACTGGAGTGATGGAGGTAGATTTTATTGGTAACATGCGCGAATAGAACAGGTGTAGACTTTACTTACAAGCCCCTAACCAACAGGGAGTACCAGTACCCGAGCCTATCTATATACAGGGACTACCAGTACCGAGCCTATCTATATACAGGGACTACCAGTACCGAGCCTATACATAGGGAGTACCAGTACAGAGCCAATGTGCAGGGGTACGAGGTAGTTGAGGAAATACAGGACGTACATAGAGAGTCAGTGTATAGAGAGTCAGTGCATAGAGAGTCAGTGTATAGAGAGTCACTACATAGAGAGTCAGTGTATAGAGAGTCAGTGTATAGAGAGTCAGTGTATAGAGAGTCACTACATAGAGAGTCAGTGTATAGAGAGTCAGTGTATAGAGAGTCAGTGTGTAGAGAGTCAGTGTGTAGAGAGTCAGAGCATAGAGAGTCAGAGCATAGAGAGTCAGTGTATAGAGAGTCAGTACATAGAGAGTCCGTACATAGAGAGTCAGTACATAGAGAGTCAGTGCATAGAGAGTCAGTGCATAGAGAGTCAGTGTATAGAGAGTCAGTGTATAGAGAGTCAGTACATAGTGAGTCAATGTATAGTGAGTCAATGTATAGTGAGTCAGTGTATAGAGAGTCAGTACATAGAGAGTCAGTACATAGAGAGTCAGTGCATAGAGAGTCAGTGCATAGAGAGTCAGTGCATAGAGAGTCAGTGCATAGAGAGTCAATGCGTAGAGAGTCAGTGCATAGAGAGTCAGTGTGTACAGAGTCAGTGCGTAGAGAGTCAGTACATAGAGAGTCAGTGTGTACAGAGTCAGTGCGTAGAGAGTCAGTGCGTAGAGAGTCAGTGCATAGGAGTCAGTGCATAGTGAGTCAGTACAGAGTCAGTGTATAGAGAGTCAGTGTATAGAGAGTCAGTGTATAGAGAGTCAGTACATTGTGAGTCAGTACATAGAGAGTAACTGCATAGAGAGTCAGTGTTTAGAGAGTCGGTGAATAGAGAGTCAGTACATAGTGAGTCAGTGTATAGAGAGTCAGTGCATAGAGAGTCAGTACATAGGGGAATTACCCCCCTGAAATGGACAAAATGAATGGGAAAACATTGGCATAGGTCAAACCATATACACGGTGTCCAATACCACCCAATTCGGCGTTGATTCATGCAAAATGTATTGCAAATGCCATATGGCAATTGCCAGTTGTAACACTTTAAAACTCCAACAGGTGGCGTGTGTGCTCCACCTTGGTTTTTCATATTGGAATTGTACCCCAAGTCAACATCCAAAAGCAAAATTTTGAAAAAATGAATTTTTGTCAAAAACTTATCACCCCTTAAAAAAGTGCTTTCTGGACCGTTTTTTCAAAATTCTTTCTCTTTTTTGTCAATTACACATGTGTAAGAACTGTATGAATATACTTTTGTCCAATTTTATTATCATAATTTTTTATTTTTTATTACTTGCGCATAAGGCATATGTTTTGTCCATTTGCAATATGATTTCATAGGAAGTCAAAAATGGCAAAATTTCATAAAAAAACTTCACACACCCCTAAAAAAAGTGCTTGCTGGACCGTTTTTCAAAATTCTTTAGAATTTTGTGTCAATTACACACGATAAGAACTGTATCAACATACTTTAGTCGTATTTTATTATCGTTATTATTATTTTTTTTACTTGTGCATAAGGCATATGTTTTGTGGGGCCAAATGTCATAAGAAATTTGACATGCTCAAAAATCCTGCAGAAATGCAAAATTGACTGGCCTGATGAGCTCGGGCAGTGATTGTTGTTCCTTTCCATCATTCGTTGTGTTGATTTCATCATGTCCATTTGGTGATGTTTTTCACTATAGAATCATATTGCAAATGCACGTGCATTTGCAATATGTTTCAATGGGCATTTACCATCACGAATTTGTCCTGCTCATAAAATCCTGCAGAAATGCTAAATTGACTGGCCTGATGAACACAGGATGGCCGGGCAGTGATAGTTGCTCCTTTCCATCACTCGTGGTGTTGATTTCATCATGTCCATTTGGTGATGTTTTTCACTATTGAATCATATTGCAAATGCACGTGCATTGTTGTGCAACTGGTGATTGAAAATAGGCACCTGGGAACCCAAAAATAGAAATATGGTCCTAAATGCACTTACCGGTGTTCCACATATCCATGCCCACTCTGTGAGCACCCTACTACGGCCCTCTATCCATATGGACAGTTTAAAATATTCTGATGGATACGCATTGTTGTGCAACTGGTGATTGAAAATAGGCAACTGGTAACCCAAAATAAAAATATGGTTGTCAATGCATTTACCGGTCATTCTGATATTTTATGCCCGCTATGGGAACACAGGATGACCTGGCAGTGATAGTTGTTCCTTTCCATCACTCGTTGTGTTGATTACATCATGTCCATTTGGTGATGTTTTTTTCACTATTGAATCATATTGCAAATGCACGTGCATTTGCAATATGTTTCAATGGGCATTTACCATCACGAATTTGGCATGCTCAAAAATCATGCAGAAATGCAAAATTGACTGGCCTGATGAACACAGGATGGCCTGGCAGTGATAGTTGTGTTGATTTCATTATGTCCATTTGTTTATGTTTTCTCACTTTTGCAAAGTCACTGTGCATTTGCAATATGGTTCAATGGGCATTCACCATCACGAATTTGTCATGCTATAAAAATCGTGCAGGAATGCAAAATTGACTGGCCCGATGAACTCGGGATGGCTGGGCAGTGATTCTGGTACCTCTCCATCGCTCGTTAGGGTTGATTTCAGAATGTCACTTTTGGTGATGGTACCTCACCGCTTAAACATATTGCAAATGGACAAGAGTCACCGTCCATCAGTCAATTAGATATCATTCTGACACCAAACTGATACAAACTGACACCAAACCCACTTTTTCCAACTCGTTTAGTAGCCAACTATCACATACTTCAGAGCTGGCCCAAAATTCACAACGCCTTCGGTTCAAACCATAAAAAAAAAAACATAAAACACGTAGTTACGTTCTAGCTGCGGGTCCATTTCTTATGTTATGTGTAGGCCTAGCTGAGGCGACCCCGAATCCCAAGTTTCGGCTCGATAGGTCATTTGGTGTCCGAGCAAAACCCTATTGGTGCTGAAAATCCACTTTTTCCATGACTTGCTACGGGGTCCTTGAATGAGCTATCGGACCGAGATGTTGGGTTCTGTCTCTATGGGCGAGACGGTCACAATGCACCTAGTCTTGTGACTCTGGGACATTTCTAAATGTCGACATTTTCATGATGCAAAAATGAATTGAAGTCATTGTACGAGGCTGTTTCTCGGTCCGAGAACCTTCTAGAGCGACGTAACTCACCACGCACTATCGACCTGAGGTCTAGAACAGGATTCTAAAGTTTCGGAACTCTAGGTCTGACGGTTCTTTTTTAGCACGAACAAAGCTAACTATTGGAGGCCCTGTCTGTCTCTACGCACCCCAATAAGTCCCTCCTTCCAAGTTGTGTGTCTGTGTGATTTAGTTTTCCTTTGAACTTTTATGGGAAAAATGACTGATTCATGGGGTTGCCTAATCACACATATGAAGTTTTGGACAGAGCCAATGTACAGAGCCAATGTGCAGGGGTACGAGGTAGTTGAGGAAATACAGGACGACATAGAGAGTCAGTGCATAGAGAGTCAGTGTATAGAGAGTCAGTACATAGTGAGTCAGTACATAGAGAGTCAGTGCATAGAGAGTCAGAACATAGAGAGTCACTACATAGAGAGTCACTACATAGAGAGTCACTACATAGAGAGTCAGTGTGAGTGTCAGTGTATAGAGAGTCACTACATAGAGAGTCAGTGTATAGAGAGTCAGTGCATAGAGAGTCAGTGCATAGAGAGTTAGTGTATAGAGAGTCAGTGTATAGAGAGTCAGTACGTAGTGAGTCAGTGCATAGAGAGTCAGTACATAGAGAGTTAGTGTATAGAGTCAGTGTATAGAGAGTCACTACATAGAGAGTCAGTGCATAGAGAGTCAGTGCATAGAGAGTCAGTAGAGAGTCAGTGCATAGAGAGTCAGTACGTAGTGAGTCAGAGCATAGAGAGTCAGTACATAGTGAGTCAGTGTATAGAGTTATTGCAAGAAAGTCAGTGCTAAACAATTAAGGTAAATAAATAATTACTAAAGGAGGTCAGTGTAAATAGTCTGGGTAGCCATGTGATGAACTGTTCAGCAGTCTTATGGGTTGGGAGTGACTTTTGGTCCCAGACTTGGCACTCTGGTACCGCTTGCAGTGCTGTAGCAGAGAGAACAGTCCTTGACTTGGGTGGGTTGGTGTCTTTGACAATTTTTAAGGCCTTCTTCTGACACCGCCTGGTATAGAGGTTCTGGATGGCAGGGGAGTTCGGCTCCAGTGATGTACTGGGTTGTGCGCACTACCCCTCTGTACCACCTTGCGGTCGGATGCCAAGTAGTTGCCGTACCAAGCGGTGATGCAGCCAGTCAAGATGCTCTCGATGGTGCAGCTGTAGAACCTTTTGAGACTGAGGACCCATGCCAAATCATTTTAGCCATCTGAGGGGGAAGAGCCATTGCCGTGCCCTCTTCACGACTGTGTTGGTGTGTTTGGACCATGATAGGTCCTTAGTGATGTGGACAGCTCTCAACCCGCTCCAATACAGCTCTGTTGATGTGAATGGGGGCGTGTTCGGCTTCCCGTTTCCTGTCGTCCACGATAAGCACCTTTGTCTTGCTAACGTTGAGGTTGTTGTCCTGGAATCACACTGCCAGGTCCCGGACCTCCTCCCTTTAGGCCGTCTCATTGTTGCAGGTGACCAGGCCTACCACCGTTGTGTCGTGGGCAAACTTAATGATAGTGTTAGAGTCCACACACCCGTAGGTGAACATGGAGTACAGGAGGGGACTGAGCACGCACCCCTGAGGGCCGGTGTTGAGGATTAGTGTGACGGATGTGTTGTTGCCTACCTTCACCATCTCGGGCGGCCCGTCAGGAAGTCAGGATCCAGTTGCAGAGGAGGTGTTTAGTCCCAGGGTCCTTAGCTTAGTGATGAGCTTTGAGGGCCCTATGGTGTTGAGCACGCTGAGCTGTAGTCAATGAATAGCATTCTCACATAGGTGTTCCTTTTGTCCAGATGGGAAATGGCAGTGTTGCGTGCAATAGATATTGCGTCATCTGTGGATCTGTTAAGGGACAGATGTGAACTGGAGTGGGTCTAGGGTTTCTGGGATGATTGGGTTGATGTGAGCCATGACCAGCTTTTAAAATAATTTCATGGCTACAGATGTGAATGCTACAGGGCTATAATCATTTAGACAGGTTACCTTGGCGTTCTTAGGCACAGGGGACTATGGTGGTTTGCTTGAAGCATGTAGATATTACAGACTGGGTCAGAGAGAGGGGTCACGGTGAAATTAGATGGTCCGTGTGGCCTGTTGGTGTCGGCTCCAGTTATGTACTGGGTAAATACGCACTACCCTCTGTACCACCTTGCGGTCGGATGCCAAGGTGATGATGCATCGGTACAGTTGCAGTATGGCAGCAGAGATTAAGTGAACACTGATCTAAACATGCCTCCTGGAGTGTATTTTCATCAATGACCGTTTAAACCTAGTTTCCCTCCCTCCACTTCTTCCCATTCCCTCCACTTCTTCCCATTCCCTCCACATGCTCCCATTCCCTCCACTTCTTCCCATTCCCTCCACTTCTTCCCATTCCCTCCACTTCTTCCCATTCCCTCCACATGCTCCATTCCCTCCACTTCTTCCCATTCCCTCCACATCCTCCCATTCCCTCCACTTCTTCCCATTCCCTCCACTTCTTCCCATTCCCTCCACATTCTCCCATTCCCTCCCACATCCTCCCATTCCCTCCACTTCTTCCCATTCCCTCCACTTCTTCCCATTCCCTCCACATCTTCCCATTCCCTCCACATCCTCCCATTCCCTCCACTTCTTCCCATTCCCTCCACTTCTTCCCATTCCCTCCACATCCTCCCATTCCTCCACATCCTCCCATTCCCTCCACTTCTTCCCATTCCCTCCACTTCTTCCCATTCCCTCCACATCCTCCCATTCCCTCCACATCCTCCCATTCCCTCCACATGCTCCCATTCCCTCCACTTCTTCCCATTCCCTCCCATCCTCCCATTCCCTCCACATCCTCCCATTCCCTCCATGCTCCCATTCCCTCCACATGCTCCCATTCCCTCCACATGCTCCCATTCCCTCCACATGCTCCCATTCCCTCCACTTCTTCCCATTCCCTCCACATGCTCCCATTCCCTCCACATGCTCCCATTCCCTCCACATGCTCCCATTCCCTCCATGCTCCCATTCCCTCCACATCCTCCCATTCCTCCACATCTTCCCATTCCCTCCACATCTTCCCATTCCCTCTAGGTGCCCTAAATAGCACCCTATTGCCTAATTGTGCATTATTTTCACCAGAGCCCTATGGGACCTGGACAAAAGTAGTGTACTACATAGGGAATAAGGTGCCATAGAACTCTGGTCTAAAGTAGTGCACTATATAGGGAATAGGGTGCCATAGGTCTAAAGTCTAATGTAGTGGGATGATTCAGATTCAGTTCAACTTTATTACCCCACCAGGGGGGATTAATTTGGTCATGTGCTTAAACAAAACAAAGACAGTACATGAAGACACAGAAACTACACAAAATAATTAATTCAAAGTATTATAGCTATACATTTTAAAGTACCATTTACGTAGCTCACGTCCCAAATGTGACCCACTTTCAGTCTTCCAGATTCAGATGGTCTCAGTCAACTCTGTTCTCCTCCAGGTCTCGCTCTCCACTCAGGCTCTGATGGATCTGCCCCGTAAACAGGGTGTCGTCATAGTGACTCCAGCTGCAGCCCAGGCCAACAACAACACTTTAGAATGTGGCACTGCAGTAATGGAGCCCCCCCTCGTCTGGAACCATCTCCCCCCTCCCTCATCTCTTCCACTGCACTGTGTGTGGACATACTGGCTGTGTGGAACAGACACACACACACACACACCCTGTCACTGTCAATTACCCCTGTTCCAGAGATCAGAGGGAGAGATGGTTCCAGACTCCATCAAGCCACTGATCAGCCGTGTTAGTTGGGTGTGTTAAGTGAGTGACAGGTTGTGTGTGTGTGTGTGTGTGTGTGTGTGTGTGTGTGTGAGTGACAGGTGTGTGTGTGTGTGTGTGTGTGTGTGTGTGTGTGTGTGTGTGTGTGTGTGTGTGTGTGTGTGTGTGTGTGTGTGTGTGTGTGTGTGTGACAGGATGCTGATGCTGGTCAGCCAGGGTGACTGTCGGAGACAACATCTCAGCAGACTCACTCCTCTGCCAAGATAAGAGCTGTGTTCCAAATGGAAGCCTATTCCCTATTAAAGTACACGTATAAGGCTCTGATTCAAAAAGTTGTGCACTATATAGACTCAGCGAGTAGGGTGCCATTAGGGATGGAACCTTGTCTTCACAAGGACACAAATATGGGAGGAGAGGACATGGGATAGGTTGGGTTAACGTGTTTTTGTCCTGGGAAAATACCTGTATATCTCCAGCCAGACAGCCCTGTTGTGTCCTGTTAGTGGTTACAGACCAGAGCAGACTGACAGGGAGGAATGGGATCAGGGAGGATGGGATCAGGGGAGGATTGGGATCAGGGAGGATTGGGATCAGGGAGGATTGGGATCAGGGGAGGGATGGGATCGGGAGGATGGGATCAGGGAGGAATGGGATCAGGGAGGAATGGGATCAGGGAGGGATTGGGATCAGGGAGGAATGGGATCAGGGAAGGAATGGGATCAGGGAGGAATGGGATCAGGGAGGAATGGGATCAGGGAGGATTGGGATCAGGGAGGATTGGGATCAGGGAGGGATGGGATCAGGGAGGATTGGGATCAGGGAGGGATGGGATCAGGGAGGATTGGGATCAGGGAGGATTGGGATCAGGGAGGATTGGGATCAGGGAGGGATGGGATCAGGGAGGGACGGGATCAGGGAGGATTGGGATCAGGGAGGATTGGGATCAGGGAGGATTGGGATCAGGGAGGATTGGGATCAGGGAGGATTGGGATCAGGGAGGATTGGGATCAGGGAGGATTGGGATCAGGGAGGATTGGGATCAGGGAGGAATGGGATCAGGGAGGATTGGGATCAGGGAGGATTGGGATCAGGGAGGATTGGGATCAGGGAGGATTGGGATCAGGGAGGATTGGGATCAGGGAGGAATGGGATCAGGGAGGAATGGGATCAGGGAGGAATGGGATCAGGGAGGATTGGGATCAGGGAGGGATGGGATCAGGGAGGGATGGGATCAGGGAGGATTGGGATCAGGGAGGAATGGGATCAGGGAGGATTGGGATCAGGGAGGATTGGGATCAGGGAGGAATGGGATCAGGGAGGATTGGGATCAGGGAGGAATGGGATCAGGGAGGATTGGGATCAGGGAGGATTGGGATCAGGGAGGATTGGGATCAGGGAGGGACGGGATCAGGGAGGATTGGGATCAGGGAGGATTGGGATCAGGGAGGATCGGGATCAGGGAGGATGGGATCAGGGAGGATTGGGATCAGGGAGGATTGGGATCAGGGAGGAATGGGATCAGGGAGGAATGGGATCAGGGAGGAATGGGATCAGGGAGGATTGGGATCAGGAGGATTGGGATCAAGGAGGATTGGGATCAGGGAGGATTGGGATCAGGGAGGATTGGGATCAGGGAGGATTGGGATCAGGGAGGATTGGGATCCAAGGAGGATTGGGATCAGG
>NW_027013221.1:2500-16810 GCF_036934945.1 Oncorhynchus masou masou | reverse complement strand
CCCGCATCTCTCTCTCCCTCTGTCTGTTTCTCCTAACCTGACCCTGGCCCTCCTCTCTACAACACTCTACTCACCTGCACTAGAGCTCTTTATACTAATCCTTATCCTGGAGTTGGACAGGAGCCAAAGTTCACATTATGAGAGTTTGAGTAACAACCAAAAAAAACAACACTAACATTTACTCTGGCTAACCACTGTGGGGAGGAGAGAGAGAGAGAGAGAGTGAGTGGGCATTTGTGTGTGTGTGTGTGTGTGTGAGAGAGAAAAAGCATAACTTGTTTATTGATCAATGTACAGTTTACATATTCATGTTAGCCTATATTAGTATCTGAGTAATCTATCCACCACATGTGATACACTGACTTTATGTATGGGAGTTCGGATAGGATACGAACCGCAAAAGGCAGGGGTAGCATATAAACTTGATTGTTTTTCACACCCACCAACAGGCCTGTAGCAGTCACAACCACTAGCCAGATGGTCTTACCAGCGAAGAACCATGTAACAACTGGAACAAAGTCTGATTGAAATTATGTTTGTGTGAAAAAAATCACTGCAGGATAAAAAGATTTTCTGCTGAATAACAAGCTCAGGAAACAATATTGCCTTTGTCCTCACACTAAGGTGACTGTCCACATATTGACTACAGAGAGAGAGAGATCCTATTCTAATTATACCAGGAACTGGGATGGAAAATTGTCATGAGATGTCCTCCAAGTATAGAGTTAACATTGTCCAAACTAATCCAAACTGTCTAGAACCTATTTTGTCCAAAGCTCTTCTGAGAAAGATCATACCCACCATAGAAGTAGATTATACTGTCTCATATACCATGGCTATCGGCCAATCAGCATTCAAGGCTGGAACCAGTCAGTTTATAAAAGGCCATTGAACACAGACAATAGGGGGATTCAACAAGACGTATGCAAATTAGAGCAGAACTTGGTCTAAAGAGCCTGAAGTATGGGCTTACTATTGACAACCATTCACCGTCTATGAGTTGTGAACCATAGAAAAGTGATTGTAAAATACCATAGTCCTACAGTATCAAAATGTAAAGCCTTTTCATTGTTGATTATGTACCCCCTGATCTTCCTCGCCCCCATCCATTCTGGAATTTTCATCAAACGTTATCTGCGCTGTTCGGGAATGTTTATCTAATGTTCTCTGGACGGTAGCCAGATTGGATTACAATGGATGTAATCAGCATTGTGCCAGGATCACACTAAGGCTGTACTCTGTCTAAATGAGTTGTGTGGCACGCCCTGAACAATAGGGGTCAACAAAACGTCTCTTCTCTGACCCCCCCCTCTCTCATTCATAGTTTCCTACGAACACCCTCTATATCCTCAAATATCCCGGACATACACGCTATTGTCTCCCTTCTGCAAAAACAACAATCTGTCAAACAACATAATCATTTCAAAAATGACGGAATCCAAGTCCATGACTATTTTAGCATTGCCAAGGAAACCATCCATGCTGTACAGATCTGCTATCTTAGTTTGACCAGTTTCTTACAGCAGGAGAATGCACTGAGTCAAACGCATTCCACGGAGGGCTGAGTGTCTGCAGGTTTTCACTTCTCCCTTAGACTTAATTGATCACTTAAGGTCACTGGTTAGTAAGGAAGTCCCCTCACCTGGTTATTTAGGTCTTAATTGAAAGGAAAAACCAAAAACCAGCAGACACTAGGCCCTCCATAGAATGAGTTGGACACCCCTGCACTGAGCATACAAAACATTAGGAACACCTTCCTAATATTGAATTACACCCCCTTTTGACCTCACAACAGCCTCAATTCGTCGAGGCATGGACACTACAAGATGAAAGCGTTCCACAGGGATGCTGGCCCATGTTGGCTCCAATGTTTCCCACAGTTGTGTCAAGTTGGCTGGATGTCCTTTGGGTGGGTGGACCATTCTTGATACACACGGGAAACTGTTGAGTATTAAAAAAACAGCAGCGTTGCAGTTCTTGACACAAACCAGTGCACCTGACACCTACTACCATACCCCGTTCAAAGGCACTTGAATCTTTTGTTTCTCCCATTCACCATCTGAATGGCACACCAATCCATGTCTTATTAAAATGTCTCATGGCTTAATAATCCTTCTTTAACCTGTCTCCTCCCCTTCATCTACACTGATTGAAGGGGATTTAACAAGGGACATCAATAAGGGATCATAGCTTTCACCTGGTCAGTCTGTGTCATGGAAAGAGAAGGTGTCCCTAATGTTTTGTACACTCAGTGTAGTCATGCTCAACAGGAAATGTGAATTATTACGTGGTTGATACATTTTTTGTTCGGACAAATCTAGTTTGAAATGTTAAAGTGGGGTTTCAAACTTTATAAGCCTTTTTAAAACTTGAATACACTACATGTTTGCATTTCTGAATTGGCTCCATTTAATAATGCAGTGTACACATCTTTTTATAGATGTTCAGTGACGGAGGGTTGTTGAAATATTAAGGAGGGTTTGTGTATATATGTGCAAGGGTGACATGTGTCTGTGTGTGAGGAAGGGGGTAGAAGTGGTGGGGGGTATATGTTGTGTAATCCACCGTGCCTGAGTACTTATGTAAGCATGTACGTCTGTGAAGAGAGAAGTCAACGGTCCATTGGATATAGATGGAGGGACGGGAGAGCGGCAGAGAGAGTGAATGCAGGGTACAATGCATACTTATGGCATTGTCAGAAGTCTAGAACATTCCTCTGGATGGAGAGTGTGTGTGTGTGTGTGTGTGTGTGTGTGTGTGTGTGTGTGTGTGTGTGTGTGTGTGTGTGTGTGTGTGTGTGTGTGTGTGTGTGTGTGTGTTGCATACTCAGCACATTCTCAGGAGTCCATAGAACCTTCCTCGGGCTGTGCTGCTGGTTCTGTAGTGTCTGTGACGTCATCATGACATGACATTAGAGGCTTGTTGTCTTCATAACATGACATCAGAGGTCTGTTGTCTTCATAACATGACATCAGAGGTCTGTTGTCTTCATAACATGACATCAGAGGTCTGTTGTCTTCATAACATGACATCAGAGGTCTGTTGTCTTCATAACATGACATCAGAGGTCTGTTGTCTTCATAACATGACATCAGAGGTCTGTTGTCTTCATAACATGACATCAGAGGTCTGTTGTCTTCATAACATGACATCAGAGGTCTGTTGTCTTCATAACATGACATCAGAGGTCTGTTGTCTTCATAACATGACATCAGAGGTATGTTGTCTTCATAACATGACATCAGAGGTCTGTTGTCTTCATAACATGACATCAGAGGTCTGTTGTCTTCATAACATGACATCAGATGTGTCATCAACATGACATGGAGGGTAACATAACATGACATAAGGTCTGTTGTCTTCTGGTAACATGACATCAGAGGTCTGTTGTCTTCATAACATGACATCAGAGGTCTGTTGTCTTCATAACATGACATCAGATGGTCTGTTGTTTTCATAACATGACATCATTTTCCTTTCATGACATCAGAGGTATGTTGTCTTCATAACATGACATCAGAGGTCTGTTGTCTTCATAACATGACATCAGAGGTCTGTTGTCTTCATAACATGACATCAGAGGTCTGTTGTCTTCATAACATGACATCAGAGGTCTGTTGTCTTCATAACATGACATCAGAGGTCTGTTGTCTTCATAACATGACATCAGAGGTCTGTTGTCTTCATAACATGACATCAGAGGTCTGTTGTCTTCATAACATGACATCAGAGGTCTGTTGTCTTCATAACATGACATCAGAGGTCTGTTGTCTTCATAACATGACATCAGAGGTCTGTTGTCTTCATAACATGACATCAGAGGTCTGTTGTCTTCATAACATGACCATGATGTGACATAACATATGGAGGGGTAACATAACATGGTACCTTTGCATTGCTACAGTAGACTGACTGGTGCAGTACAGGAACTACTAGTATTGAAAGAGTGATATTTCACAAAACAAAATATGATTTGATGCACACACAGTATATCTCTATTTGATGATAGGATCTAGTGTAAAAATGTTTTACCCAAAAATCTATTTTCCTTTCAGTCAATCAATGAAATGTATTTTGTAAAGCCCTTTTTACGTCATCAGTTTCTACATCAGCAGTATACAGATACTCAGCCTAAAACCCCAAAGAGAAAGCTATGCCTGTCCCTTATCCTGCATTCAAACAGTTGTTGTTATTGTTTCAAAGCTCTGCCATACCAGTCCAGCAACTCTCCAATGATCTGGGTCAGGTCACACTAGGACAACTAGTAAACAACTTCCCGTCACTTCCTAGTACTGATCCTCTTACAGACTGGGGTTGCCTGGCAACTAGCCTCTGTAGGACAGGACAGTGGACATTCCTAATATGAGAAAGTAGTACCATATATGCTCTTATAATGCCCCTTGATACTTACAGGCTTTAAGTACTTAGAACTCCAGAGTAAAAATATATAAAGGATACATATTTGATAAGTGAGCTTTCAATATGTATAACTCAGTCTCCCATTGTTGGTGCTGTTTGGATGCAATTAAAGGGCCAGTTCAGTGAAAATGTTGATTTGCCTGTGTTTTATAAATATTTCCCCTACTATGAGGTTGGTATAATACTGTGAAATTGTGAAATTAATGATACTGCCCATTTAGCTGTTTGAAAAGTCAGCTTGTTTTGCCTGGGTGGGGTTTTATGTGACATCACCATCGGTGTAAGTTAATAGACCAATAACAAAGAAAGTTTGCCCTCCTCTCTATATGCCAATAACAGCTGGTGTCAGGTTGCATATCCCCTACCACTAGGCTCCTCCAATTAGGCCCCTCACTCAGACCACTCTCAATATGACAGTCCAAGCTAAATTCTTGCTTGAGAAATTGCTTTTATGCCAATAAGCTATTTTTGTTTCTTTTAACATGTTTTATTAAAAACAATCACAGTAAGGTACTTCATTGTCACCCAGAAATGATTTGATATTGCGTTAAAAAAGAAGGTTTTATGTGTCTCTAACTACAGTGCTCATCTCCTAGATGTATATGTGTAATAACGTCTCCAGGAAGTGTAGCAGTAGGACCAATAACACTCCTATGTGACATGAGGTACATCATGTTCCAATGGGTAACGGGAAGCATTTTGCTGTGGCAATCATTTCACTTAACATCTCCTAATATGTATATGTGACCAATAACATCTCCTAATATGTATATGTGACCAATAACATCTCCTAATATGTATATGTGACCAATAACATCTCCTAATATGTATATGTGACCAATAACATCTCCTAATATATATATGTGACCAATAACATCTCCTAATATGTATATGTGACCAATAACATCTCCTAATATGTATATGTGACCAATAACATCTCTTAATATGTGATAACATGTGACCAATAACATCTCCTAATATGTATATGTGACCAATAACATCTCCTAATATATGTAACATCTCCTAATATGTATATGACCAATAACATCTCCTAATATGTATATATGACCAATAACATCTCCTACTACGTATATGTGACCAATAACATCTCCTAATATGTATATAACATCTCCTAATATATATATGTGACCAATAACATCAATATGTATATATGACAATAACATCTCCTACTATGTATATGTGACCAATAACATCTCCTAATATGTATATGTGACCAATAACATCTCCTAATATGTATATGTGACCAATAACATCTCCTAATATGTATATGTGACCAATAACATCTCCTAATATGTATATGTGACCAATAACATCTCCTAATATGTATATGTGACCAATAACATCTCCTAATATGTATATGTGACCAATAACATCTCCTAATATGTATATGTGACCAATAACATCTCCTAATATGTATATGTGACCAATAACATCTCCTAATATGTATATGTGACCAAAGTGACCAATAACATCTCCTAATATGTATATGTGACCAATAACATCTCCTAATATGTATATGTGACCAATAACATCTCCTAATATGTATATGTGACCAATAACATCTCCTAATATGTATATGTGACCAATAACATCTCCTAATATGTATATGTGACCAATAACATCTCCTAATATGTATATGTGACCAATAACATCTCCTAATATGTATATGTGACCAATAACATCTCCTAATATGTATATGTGACCAATAACATCTCCTAATATGTATATGTGACCAATAACATCTCCTACTACGTATATGTGACCAATAACATCTCCTAATATGTATATGTGACCAATAACATCTCCTAATATGTATATGTGACCAATAACATCTCCTAATATAAGTGACCAATAACATCTCCTAATATGTATGACCAATAACATCTCCTAATATGTATATGTGACCAATAACATCTCCTAATATGTATATGTGACCAATAACATCTCCTAATATGTATATGTGACCAATAACATCTCCTAATATATATATGTGACCAATAACATCTCCTAACGTGTATAAGTGACCAATAACATCTCCTAATATGTATATGTGACCAATAACATCTCCTAATATGTATATGTGACCAATAACATCTCCTAATATGTATATGTGACCAATAACATCTCCTAATATGTATATGTGACCAATAACATCTCCTAATATGTATATGTGACCAATAACATCTCCTAATATATATATGTGACCAATAACATCTCCTAACGTGTATAAGTGACCATGTGACCAATAACATCTCCTAATATGTATATGTGACCAATAACATCTCCTAATATGTATATGTGACCAATAACATCTCCTAATATATATATGTGACCAATAACATCTCCCTAATATGTATATGTGACCAATAACATCTCCTAATATGTATATGTGACCAATAACATCTCCTAATATGTATATGTGACCAATAACATCTCCTAATATGTATATGTGACCAATAACATCTCCTAATATGTATATGTGACCAATAACATCTCCTAATATGTATATGTGACCAATAACATCTCCTAATATGTATATGTGACCAATAACATTTGATTTGATTCATTCATTTAGTTACCTAACTAGTGTTAATGTACTGTGTTCTGTTTGAGGAAGGAAAACAGGAAAAGGAATACGTTTGACAGGAAGGGTAAAGGTTGAGGGCTGAGGCTAGGGTTAGGGTTAGGGTTAGGGTTAGGGTTAAACCGAGGTGTGAACATGAAGCTAGGGTTAGGGTTAGGGTTAGGGAAATGGCTGGGGTTAGGGTTAAACCGAGGTGTGAACATGAAGCTAGGGTTAGGGTAGGATGATTCTCCAAGAACACCAGGGAGAATTGTCACTTGTTTTCCCCTTTCTGCAGATTCTTTGTGCAGAGTGAGAGAGAAAAACAGAGAAAGAGAGTTGAATACATGTATTCATTCATGTGAGGGGCAGTATGCATAGAGTCTGTTGGGACACTGAGTTCCAAGTCTTCCTTACATCACCCCTCATGGCGTGTTGGTTTGTGTGTGTGTGTGTGTGTGTGTGTGTGTGTGTGTGTGTGTGTGTGTGTGTGTGTGTGTGTGTGTGTGTGTGTGTGTGTGTGTGTGTGTGTACATGTGTGATTATCTTCTCTTTTTTGGTTAATTTTTTGTTTGTTTGAGAGATAATTAGAGAAAAAGAGAGAAGGGAGGGTGTAAGGAAAAGGTGGCATAATGGGCCATGACACAGTCTCTGTTCTCTGCCTCCCTCCATTCCTTCTCTCTCCTTCCATCCCTCCTTCCCTCGGTTTTATCCTCAGAGAGCCTTGCACTACATGACTATCAATGACAGGGCCGTAACATGAGATAAAACGATGATGAATTATTTATTCTCTGCCCAGCTCAACACATCTGTAGGGAGTTGGGTTCCAACAGAACCCTCAGAACATTTGGAAGGTTTGGGTTCTAACAGAACACTTGGAACTCTTTCATCAGTTCTCATGCCAGGGTGTCTGTGTCTGTGTCTGTGCCTCACCCTAACTCAACTCTTACCTTGCCTCACCCCCTGGCCCAGCTTCACTCTCTTCGGTTAGCATCGGCCCTACCAGGGTTGAGCTCATTCAGGAAGTAAACTGAAATTCAATTTCAATAATGGAAAAAAGTACATTGATTTGTCAAACAACTGAAAAGGATAAGCTATTTATTTAAAAAATGGTTTAATTTATGAAGTTTAAATTCAAATAATTTCCTGAATTAAATGACTTCAATTTGAATTGACTCCAACCCTGGCTCTTACAGTAACCAACAGGTACACATACTGAGGTCAGCCTTCTCATCCCTGGGTGCTTTGTCAACATTGCACCATTTGGCAAATACCAATAGTTTATGTCCTTGAGACAGTGCGTCTAGTGTAATCATTGATCATGCATCATCATGAGTGGGGGACTTTTTTGAGTGGGCAAATGTTTGTATTAGACCTACTGTATGTAGTCCTACTGCCTACTGTATGTGTGCTTTTCCAATGTAGCACAAGAGTAGATATCTGGCTTTGACATCAGTCCACTTAGGCCTACCTATAAATCTATGGAAATAGATAGCCTGACCCTGCATCAACTTTGACCTTGCTTCACCCCTGACCCTGCTTCTAACTAAGGCCTACATGCTCCGGTCCGCATCTCTCCAACAGTAACAAACAGGTACAAATACAGACATCGGCCTTCTTATCCCTTGATGTTCTGTCAATATCACACTGTGCCCATTATGAGTAGTAATCATCAATATGATGAAGCTTGGATGTCAGTTCACTGACCCTTTTAAATAAATAAAAACACTATTTATAAAAAAATAAAAAATAAATCCATGCTTGTGTTCAAACTGTGATCCGAATATGATGAGATGTGTTTGTGTGGCGTTTTGTCGAAGCCCGGTATGTGAACAAACAGACCGATGTGAGTTTTAGATCACATTATCATGTGGATTTGGAATCAAATGTGAGAGACAACATAGTCTGTACGAATGAGAGTGGGCGTGTGAGAGAAAGAAAGATTGACGGAGGGAAAGAGAGAAAAAGAGTCATAGAGACAAAGAGAGAGAGAGAGAGAGAGCGAGAGAGAGAGAGAGAGAGAGAGATAAACAAACACAGTGATGAGCTCCATATGACATAATGTGGGTGATTCACCACAGTGATGGCTGGGTATGACAAAGAGATCCCCTCTCAGTGCGGCTGGGTCTCTCTCTCTCTCTCTCTCTCTCTCTCTCTCTCTCTCTCTCTCTCATCCCTCCTGCCTGCCTGCCAGTAGAACAGAACACAACCGCTCTGTGAATAACACCATCTGACCAACAGCAAACACAGTCAAGTCCATGGGCACCATCACATTCAGCAGATGCCCAGATGTGGACCGCAGCAATGCAATGCAGCCATCTCCCCATTCTCTTGTTAGTGCTAGTTCTGCCCATCAGCAAGGGAGACTATGTTAGGGCTGCGGTCAATGCCACCGTACTTGACTCCAAAGGCAATCCAACTCAAAATGTAACCAAGGACGATGGCTTGTATGGCTACAATTCACCACAATTGGAGCGGAAAGGAATCGCGATGGCACCTGCACTGAATCATGGAGTGGTGGAACGCCAGGGCTGTGGCCCCTACACACACTTACTGGTTCCATCCGGACAGGACACTGGGTGGCCCTGCTGCAGCGTGGCAACTGCACCTTGAAGAAAAAGATATTCAACGCCCCCGTTGTGCTCGTCCACAACAACAGCTCCCAGGAGGCCACCGTCCGATTGGCCCATGAAGGTGCGGCTGATACGGTGGCTGTGATGACCACCGAGTATACGGCAAGGAGATGGGGGCCGGCTAGAGAGGAACCTGGCGGTGCTGGGGACCGTCGTGGTGGGCTGGCGCGGCTCGGCCAAGAACATCAACTTCTCCACTAGAGGAAGTGGAGGCTACACCACGTTCGTTACTGCCATGTCTTTGTGCTTCATACCATTACACCTCTGATTTACCACTTAGATACCTGAAGTACAACCAATCGAACCAACTAAGAAGTGATGTACTTGATATGCAGTGGTGGAACTAGAGTTTGGGTGGTTCTTTCTTTCTTTTTTTTCTCTCTCTCTCTCTCTCTCTCTCTCTCTCTCTCTCACACACACACACACACACACACACACACACACACACACACACACACACACACACACACACACACACACACACACACACACACACACACACACACACACACACACACACACACACACACACACACACACACACACACACAGTATTCACATTTTGGAGAGACTTAAGGTCACTCTGTTGTCATTAATATATAATGTCTGTAAGTGTTGAACATCCAAAATAGTTTCAGAAAACAAAGCTCAAGCACCAAGGAGTTAAGATGCATTTGTGTGTTACATAAATTACATAGTTTATTTATTTAAAATAGTACATTTACAAAAAACACACTGCAATTTGGCATACCAGGTATCAAGCAGAAATGGAGTTGAAAAATAAAAATAATTTTGGTGTCCATCAATATTTCAAACATACAGTATCATATTTATGCTCATATATATTATGTTGACTAATAGCAAAGATAATTCGCCTAATCAAGACCAAATGAAATCTGTGTGACAGGATTCCCTTTGGATTGATCGTTTTAGAATGTCAGTGTACTAGCTAGTACACAGTGCAGGTTTTAATCATGACCAGAGGGACCACCTATGTGCCAAATGATCCTAGGTAGATATAAAACAACATAGTTCTGCGGATCTGGTGAGACCTGGCAAGATGTTTCACAAACTCATCCATGTTGAGGGATCGTGTCCTCCTTGACTCAACACTGAGAATTCTGAGGTGACTTAGCCTATAGAACTGAAAAAGTGTGTGTGAGCAAGGAGGCCTACAAACCTGACTCAGTTACACCAGCTCTGTCAGGGGGAATGGGCCAAAATTCCTCCCAACTTATTGTGGGAAGATTGTGGAAGGCTACCCAAAATGTTTGACCCAAGTTCAACAAATTAAAGGCAATGCTAGCAAATACTAATTGAGTGTATGTAAACTTCTGACCCACTGGGAATGTGATGAAAGAAATAAAAGCTGAAATAAATCATTCTCTCTACTATTATTCTGACATTTCACATTCTTATAATATAGTGGTGATCCTAACTGACCAAGACAGGGAATTTTTACAAGGATTAAATGTCAGGAATTGTGAAACTGAGTTTAAATGTATTTGGCTGAGGTGTATGTAAACTTCTGACTTCAACTGTATTTGAGAATGCTGTTCATTGACTACAGCTCAGTGTTCAACACCATAGTGCCCACAAAGCTCATCACTAAGCTAAGGACCCTGGGACTAAACACCTCCCTCTGCAACTGGATCCTGGCCTTCCTGACGGGCCGCCCCCAGGTGGTAAGGGTAGGGAACAGCATATCTGCTGCGCTGATCCTCAACACGGGGGGGCCTCAGGGGTGTGTGCTTAGTTCCCTCCTGTACTCCCAGTTCACTCACGACTGAGTGGCCAAGCACGATTCCAACACCATCATTAAGTTTGCTGACCACACAGCAGTGGTAGGCCTGATCACCCACAACGATGAGACAGCCTATAGGGAGGAGGTCAGAGACCTGTAGTGTGGTGCCAGGACAACAACCTCTCCCTCAATGTGAGAAAGACAAAGGAGCTGATCGTGGACTACAAGAAAAGGAGGGCCGAACACGCCCCCATTCACATCGACGGGGCTGTAGTAGAGCAGTCGGGAGTTTCACGTTCCTTGGTGTCCACATCACCAACAAACTATCATGGTCCTGTTGGGTTCTGAGAATATGAAATATACTCATTCATGTCACTGAGGGAGAGAGGGGTAATGTGTAATGTTTACAGTATGTCAGGATATGTTACTGTTATCCATCAGGGCACCTATGGGAGGAAAAGGGACACAGTCTGGTACGAGTCAATATGACAGCTGTGAGTTGGGGAGGAGTGAGCACTTTGGGGCAGAGATCAGGTCAGATGAAGTGAGGAAGAACAGATATCACTAAGGTTTTGACTAGCAACAGAGATGCACTGGCTGTTCAGATGTGTAGGAGGAGACTCAGCAGAGGAGAAAGGGTTAAATATCAGCGCTTGTGTGAATATGTCTTCTGTCTGTCCAGCTGTTTGATCCTCTGGGAATAAACCTGGTTTTTATTTTTTTATTTTACCTTTATTTTAATAGGCAAGTCAGTTAAGAACAAATTCTTATTTTCAATGATGGCCTAGGAACAGTGGGTTAACTGCCTGTTCAGGGGCAGAACAACAGATTTGTACCTTGTCAGCTCGGGGGTTTGAACTTGCAACCTTTCGGTTACTAGTCCAACACTCTAACCACTAGGCTACCCTGCCGCCCCGTTTAAGCTTTCATAGTGTCCGTCCAGTTCTTACTCTGATATTTAGAAACCAACAGTCCAAACACACCAAGACAGTCATGAAGAGGGCACGACAACACCTTTCCCCCTCAGGAGACTGAAAAGATTTAGCATGGGTCCCCAGATCCTCAAAAAGTTATACAGCTGCAACATCGAGAGCATCCTGACCGGTTGCATCACCGCCTGGTATGGCAACTGCTCGGCATCTGACAGTAAGGGGGTACAGAGGGTAGTGCGTATGGCCCAGTACATCACCGGGGCCAAGCTTTCTGCCATCCAGGACCTCTATACCAGGCGGTGTCAGAGGAAGGCCCCAAAAATTGTCAAAGACTCCAGTCATTAAAGTCTTGAACTGTTCTCTCTGCTACCCCACGGCAAGCGGTACCGGAGAGCCAAGTCTAGGTCCAAAAGGCTCCTCAACAGCTTCTACCCCCAAGTCATAAAACTGCTGAACATTTGATCAAATGGCCACCTGGACTATTTACATTGACCCCCCACCCTTTTGTTTTTACACTGCTGCTACTGGCTGTTTATTATCTATGCATAATCACTTACCTACATGTACAAATTACCATGACTAACCTGTTATTTTATTGTGTTACTTTTATTACATTTTTTACTTTAGTTAATTTAGTAAATATTCTTAACTCTATTTCTTGAACTGCATTGTTGGGCTATTAAAAAAATAATAAATAATAAAAAATAAAAATAAATGATTTGATGTGTGTGTGTTAAGAATGGTCCAACACACAAAGGACATCCAGCCAATGTTTTGTCCACTCGGTGTATACGTTCTTGCGCTTACACTTGCACTTATCTTTTGCTACTATCACTGACTTTGTTGATATTGTGGAACAGTTTGACTTACTATGACTGTGATTTGTGGTTGGCTTTACCTACCTTAAGAAGAACACATGAACTAAGTTGCTCTGGATAAGTGTCTGTTAAATGACTAAAAAGCAGAAAAATGTATCACTTCATAATATCCCTATAGAACAGTGACATCTAGTGGTTAAATTATACATTTGCGCTTCACTCGAAAGTGTACACATTTATTGAATGAACTTACATTTTACTTAGAAATTAGAAACAACTCAATCATGCAGAGTCAAATTAAAATGAGCAAATTATACAAATAAAACTTCTGAGAAAAGTTTAAAGCACTCAATTACCAAAGGGATATAAAAAGAATGAAGTTATGAATTATATTAATATGAAAAGCCTTGCAAATAAATACAGTTATTCAATTGGAAATTATACAATTATAGATCTGCTTGGTGTATTTTCAATGTGGTTCAGTTGACGTGAACTGTCTCCATGAAATTAACCAAATCTTAACCTTAATTCAACAAACATCTTAGCCTTAATAAAAAAAAAATATCTTTAGATAATTTACAGGAAATATTAAGATCCATAAATATAGTGTTGGATTTTGCAAACAACCCATATTTGTATGAAGTTCCTTATACAATGTTTCAGCCAGAATGACACTCCCCAGTGACACAGCCTGTATTGACCTTTGAACTTTGTGTACATTTTGGGTGCTAATGTTCTAACCTAGTTTTCAGACTGCATTCCACTGGACGTCTCCACGACAAGAGCAGCAAGAGGAACTGCCACTCCCTACCTTCAGGCTATGCTCAAACCCTCCACCCCAACCTGAGTACTCTGTTCTGCCACCTCTGGTCTCTTGGCTCTCCCACCCCTACAGGAGGGCAGCTCCCCCTCAGCCCAGTCAAAGCTCTTCTCTGTCCTGGCACCCCAATGGTGGAACCATCTTCCCCCTGAGGCTAGGACATCAGAGTCCTTGCCCATCTTCAGAAACCATCTGAAACCCTACCTCTTCAAAGACTATTTTACATAATCCCCCCAAAGAAACATTAAAGAAATCCCAAAATCCTGAACCAACACTTGCTCTTGACTCCACCCCCGCCTTTCTATCTCTGACATTGCTGATAACTACTTTATTGAGAAAAAGAGAACTTACTATGACTGT
>NW_027013220.1:0-16815 GCF_036934945.1 Oncorhynchus masou masou | reverse complement strand
ATCCCCATCCCCATCCCCAATCCCCATCCCCATCCCCATCCCCATCCCCATCCCCATCCCCATCCCCACCCCAACCCATCCCACTCCCATCCTTCCCCATCCCCATCCCCATCCCTTCCCCATCCCCATCCCCATCCCCATCCCATCCCCATCCCTTCCCCATCCCCATCCAACTCCCATCCCCATCCCATCCCCATCCCATCCCCATCCCATCCCCATCCCCACTCCCATCCCATCCCCATCCCCATCCCATCCCATCCCCATCCCCAACCCATCCCCATCACCATCACCATCCCCATCCCATCCCCATCACCATCCCCACTCCCAATCCATCCCCATCCCATCCCCATCCCATCCCCATCCCCATCCCCATCCCATCCCCATCCCCATCCCATCCCCATCCCATCTCCATCCCTTCCCCATCCCCATCCCCATCCCCATCCCATCCCCATCACCATCCCCACTCCCATCCCATCCCATCCCCATCCCATCCCCATCCCCATCCCATCCCCATCCCATCTCCATCCCTTTCCCATCCCCATCCCCATCCCAATCCCATCCCCATCCCATCTCCATCCCTTCCCCATCCCCATCCCAATCCCATCCCCATCCCTTCCCCATCCCATCCCCATCCCCCATCCCATCCCCATCACCATCCCCATCCCCACTCCCATCCCCACTCCCATCCCCATCCCCATCCCTCATCCCATCCCCATCCCCATCCCATCCCCATCCCATCTCCATCCCTTCCCCATCCCCATCCCCATCCCCATCCCATCCCCATCACCATCCCCACTCCCATCCCATCCCATCCCCATCCCATCCCCATCCCCATCCCATCCCCATCCCATCCCCATCCCCATCCCATCCCCATCACCATCCCCACTCCCATCCCATCCCATCCCCATCCCCATCCCCATCCCCATCCCCATCCCATCCCCATCCCCATCCCATCCCCATCCCATCCCCATCCCCATCCCCATCCCCATCCCCATCCCCACTCCCATCCCATCCCATCCCCATCCCATCCCCATCCCCATCCCATCCCCATCCCATCTCCATCCCTTCCCCATCCCCATCCCCATCCCAATCCCATCCCATCTCCATCCCTTCCCCATCCCCATCCCCATCCCAATCCCATCCCCATCCCCATCCACATCCCCATCCCATCTCCATCCCTTCCCCATCCCCATCCCAATCCCATCCCCATCCCTTCCCCATCCCATCCCCATCCCCATCCCATCCCCATCCCTTCCCCATCCCCATCCCATCCCCATCCCCATCCCTTCCCCATCCCCATCCCCATCCCAATCCCCATCCCATCCCCATCCCATCCCATCCCCATCCCATCTCCATCCCCATCCCCATCCCATCCCATCCCCATCCCATCCCATCCAACTCCCACTCCAACTCCCACTCCCATCCCCATCCCATCTCCATCCCCATCCCCATCCCCATCCCATCCCCATCCCATCCCATCCCCATCCCATCTCCATCCCCATCCCCATCCCCATCCCCATCACCATCCCCATCCCCATCCCCATCCCCATCCCATCCCCATCCCATCCCATCCCCATCCCATCTCCATCCCCATCCCCATCCCATCTCCATCCCCATCCCCACCACATCCCCATCCCATCCCCATCCCTTTCCCCATCCCCATCCCATCCCCATCCCCATCCCTTCCCCATCCCCATCCCCATCCCAATCCCCATCCCATCCCCATCCCATCCCATCCCCATCCCATCTCCATCCCCATCCCCATCCCATCCCATCCCCATCTCATCCCATCCAACTCCCACTCCAACTCCCACTCCCATCCCCATCCCATCCCCATCCCCATCCCCATCCCATCCCCATCCCCATCCCCATCCCATCCCCATCCCATCCCATCCCCATCCCATCTCCATCCCCATCCCCATCCCCATCCCCATCCCATCCCCATCCCATCCCCATCCCATCCCCATCCCATCCCCATCCCCATCACCATCCCCATCCCCATCCCCATCCCCATCCCCATCCCATCCCCATCCCATCCCATCCCCATCCCATCTCCATCCCCATCCCCATCCCATCTCCATCCCCATCCCCATCCCATCACCATCCCATCCCCATCCCCATCCCATCCCCATCCCATCCCATCCCCATCCCATCCCCATCCCATCCCCATCCCATCCCCATCCCATCCCCATCACCATCCCCATCCCCATCCCCATCCCCATCCCCATCCCATCCCCATCCCATCCCATCCCCATCCCATCTCCATCCCCATCCCCATCCCATCTCCATCCCCATCCCCATCCCATCACCATCCCATCCCCATCCCCATCCCCATCCCCATCCCATCCCCATCCCATCCCCATCCCCATCCCCATCCCCATCCCATCCCCATCCCATCCCATCCCCATCCCATCTCCATCCCCATCCCCATCCCATCTCCATCCCCATCCCCATCCCATCACCATCCCATCCCCATCCCCATCCCATCCCCATCCCATCCCATCCCCATCCCATCTCCATCCCCATCCCCATCCCATCTCCATCCCCATCCCCATCCCATCACCATACCATCCCCATCCCATCCCCATCCCATCCCATCACCATCCCATCCCCATCCCCATCCCCATCCCCATCCCCATCCCCATCCCATCCCCATCCCATCCCCATCCCCATCCCCATCCCCATCCCCATCCCCATCCCCATCCCATCCCCATCCCATCCCATCCCCATCCCATCTCCATCCCCATCCCCATCCCATCTCCATCCCCATCCCCATCCCATCACCATCCCATCCCCATCCCATCCCATCTCCATCCCCATCCCCATCCCATCCCCATCCCCATCCCATCTCCATCCCCATCCCCATCCCCATCCCCATCCCCATCACCATCCCATCCCCATCTCCATCCCCATCCCCATCCCCATCCCCATCACCATCCCCATCCCATCCCATCCCCATCCCCATCCCCATCCCATCCCCATCCCCATCCCATCCCATCCCCATCCCCATCCCATCCCCATCCCCATCTCCATCCCTTCCCCATCCCATCCTCATCCCATCCCCATCCCCATCCCCTTCCCCATCTCCATCCCTTCCCCATCCCATCCCCATCCCCATCCCCTTCCCCATCTCCATCCCTTCCCCATCCCATCCCCATCCCCATCCCCTTCCCCATCCCCTTCCCCATCCCCATCCCATCCCCATCCCCATCCCCATCCCATCCCCATCCCATCCCATCCCCATCCCATCCCCATCCCATCCCATCCCCATCCCATCTCCATCCCTTCCCTTCCCCATCCCCATCCCCATCCCATCTCCATCCCTTCCCCATCCCATCCCCATCCCATCTCCATCCCTTCCCCATCCCATCCCCATCCCATCTCCATCCCTTCCCTTCCCCATCCCATCCCCATCCCCATCCCCATCCCCATCCCATCCCCATCCCCATCCCCATCCCATCCCATCCCATCCCCATCCCATCCCCATCCCATCCCCATCACCATCCCATCCCCATCCCATCCCCATCCCCATCCCCATCCCATCCCATCCCCATCCCCATCCCCTTCCCCATCCCCATCCCCATCCCCATCCCCATCCCATCCCCATCCCATCCCCATCCCATCCCCATCCCCATCCCATCCCCATCCCATCCCCATCCCATCCCCATCCCCATCCCCCTTCCCCATCCCCATCCCATCCCCATCCCATCCCCATCCCCATCCCCTTCCCCATCCCCATCCCATCCCCATCCCCATCCCCATCCCATCCCCATCCCCATCCCCATCCCCATCCCATCCCCATCCCATCCCCATCCCCATCCCATCCCCATCCCATCCCCATCCCCATCCCCTTCCCCATCCCCATCCCCATCCCATCCCCATCCCATCCCCATCCCCATCCCCTTCCCCATCCCCATCCCCATCCCATCCCCATCCCCATCCCCATCCCTTCCCCATCCCATCCCATCCCATCCCCATCCCCATCCCCATCCCCATCCCCATCCCATCCCCATCCCCATCCCATCCCATCCCCATCCCATCCCCATCCCATCCCCATCCCCATCCCCATCCCATCCCCATCCCCTTCCCCATCCCATCCCCATCCCATCCCCATCCCATCCCCATCCCCATCCCCATCCCCTTCCCCATCCCCATCCCCATCCCCATCCCCATCCCATCCCCATCCCCATCCCATCCCCATCCCCATCCCCTTCCCCATCCCCATCCCCATCCCATCCCCTTCCCCATCCCCATCCCCTTCCCCATCCCCATCCCATCCCCATCCCCTTCCCCCATCCCCATCCCCATCCCTTCCCCATCCCCATCCCCCATCCCCATCCCCATCCCCATCCCCATCCCCATCCCCATCCCCATCCCATCCCCATCCCCATCCCCATCCCCATTCCCCATCCCCATCCCCTTCCCCATCCCCATCCCATCCCCATCCCCATCCCATCCCCATCCCCTTCCCCATCCCCATCCCCTTCCCCATCCCCATCCCATCCCCATCCCCATCCCCATCCCATCCCCATCCCCTTCCCCTTCCCCATCCCCATCCCATCCCCATCACCATCCCCATCCCATCCCCATCCCCATCCCATCCCCATCCCCTTCCCCATCCCCATCCCATCCCCATCACCATCCCCATCCCCTCCCCATCCCCATCCCCTTCCCCATCCCCATCCCCATCCCCATCCCCATCCCATCCCCATCCCATCCCCATCACCATCCCCATCCCCATCCCCATCCCCATCCCATCCCCATCCCCATCCCCTTCCCCATCCCCATCCCCCTTCCCCATCCCCATCCCATCCCCATCCCATCCCCATCCCCATCCCATCCCCATCCCCATCCCCATCCCCATCCCCATCCCATCCCCATCCCCATCCCATCCCCATCCCCATCCCCATCCCATCCCCATCCCATCCCCATCCCATCCCCATCACCATCCCCATCCCCATCCCATCCCCATCCCATCCCCATCCCATCCCATCCCCATCCCCATCCCCATCCCCTTCCCCATCCCCATCCCCATCCCCATCACATCCTCATCCCCATCCCCATCCCCATCCCCATCCCCTTCCCCATCCCCATCCCCATCCCCATCCCCATCCCATTCCCCATCCCCATCCCCTTCCCCATCCCCATCCCATCCCCATCCCCATCCCCATCCCCATCCCATCCCCATCCCCTTCCTCATCCCCATCCCCTTCCCCATCCCCATCCCCATCCCATCCCCTTCCCCATCCCCATCCCATCCCATCCCCATCCCTCATCCCCATCCCATCCCCATCCCCATCCCCATCCCATCCCCATCCCCATCCCCATCCCCATCCCCATCCCCATCCCATCCCCTTCCCCATCCCCATCCCATCCCATCCCCATCCCCATCCCCATCCCCATCCCATCCCCATCTCCATCCCCATCCCCATCCCATCCCCATCCCCATCCCCATCCCCATCCCCATCCCCATCCTCATCCCCATCCCATCCCATCCCCTTCCCCATCCCCATCCCATCCCATCCCCATCCCCATCCCCATCCCCATCCCATCCCCATCTCCATCCCCATCCCCATCCCATCCCCATCCCCATCCCCTTCCCCATCCCCATCCCCATCCCATCCCCATCTCCATCCCCATCCCCATCCCCATCCCCTTCCCCATCCCCATCCCCTTCCCCACTCCCATCCCCATCCCATCCCCATCCCATCCCCATCCCATCCCCTTCCCCATCCCATCCCATCCCCATCCCCATCCCATCCCCATCCCATCCCCATCCCATCCCCTTCCCCATCCCCATCCCATCCCCATCCCCATCCCCATCCCATCCCATCCCCATCCCATCCCATCCCCATCCCCATCCCCTTCCCCATCCCCATCCCCTTCCCCACTCCCATCCCCATCCCCATCCCCTTCCCCATCCCCATCCCATCCCCATCCCCATCCCCTTCCCCATCCCCATCCCCTTCCCCATCCCCATCCCCATCCCCATCCCCTTCCCCATCCCATCCCCATCCCATCCCCATCCCCATCCCATCCCCATCCCCATCCCATCCCCATCCTATCCCCATCACCATCCCCATCCCCATCCCATCCCCATCCCCATCCCCATCCCCTTCCCCATCCCCATCCCCATCCCATCCCCATCCCCATCCCCTTCCCCATCCCCATCCCCTTCCCCATCCCCATCCCATCCCCATCCCCATCCCCTTCCCCATCCCCATCCCCTTCCCCATCCCCATCCCCATCCCCATCCCCATCCCCATCCCATCCCCATCCCATCCCCACTCCCATCCCCATCCCATCCCCATCCCATCCCCATCCCATCCCATCCCATCCCATCCCATCCCCATCCCCATCCCCATCCCATCCCCATCCCATCCCCATCCCATCCCATCCCATCCCATCCCATCCCCATCCCCATCCCCTTCCCCACTCCCATCCCCATCCCATCCCCATCCCATCCCCATCCCATCCCCATCCCATCCCCATCCCATCCCATCCCATCCCCATCCCCATCCCATCCCCATCCCCATCCCCATCCCCATCCCATCCCCATCCCCATCCCATCCCATCCCCATCCCATCCCATCCCCATCCCATCCCCATCCCCATCCCCATCCCCATCCCCATCCCCATCACCATCCCCATCCCCATCCCATCTCCATCCCTTCCCCATCCCCATCCCCATCCCCATCCACTTCCCCATCCCCATCCCTTCCCCATCCCCATCCCCATCCACTTCCCCTTCCCCATCCCCATCCCATCCCCATCCCATCCCCTTCCCCATCCCCATCCCCATCCCCATCCCCATCCCCTTCCCCACTCCCATACCCATCCCATCCCATCCCCATCCCCATCCCCTTCCCCATCCCCATCCCCCTTCCCCACTCCCATCCCATCCCCATCCCCATCCCCATCCCCTTCCCCATCCCCATCCCATCCCCATCCCCATCCCCATCCCCATCCCCATCCCCATCCCCCTTCCCCACTCCCATACCCATCCCATCCCCATCCCCATCCCCATCCCCATCCCATCCCCATCCCCATCCCCATCCCCATCCCCATCCCCATCCCCTTCCCCATCCCCATCCCCATCCCCTTCCCCATCCCCATCCCATCCCCATCCCCATCCCCTTCCCCATCCCCATCCCATCCCCATCCCCATCCCCATCCCATCCCCATCCCCATCCCATCCCCATCCCCATCCCCATCCTATCCCCATCACCATCCCCATCCCCATCCCCATCCCATCCCCATCCCATCCCCATCCCATCCCATCCCCATCCCATCTCCATCCCCATCCCCATCCCCATCCCCATCCCCATCCCCATCCCCATCCCATCCCCATCCCATCCCATCCCCATCCCATCTCCATCCCCATCCCCATCCCATCTCCATCCCCATCCCCATCCCATCACCATCCCATCCCCATCCCATCCCCATCCCATCCCCATCCCCATCCCCATCCCCATCCCATCCCCATCCCATCCCATCCCCATCCCATCTCCATCCCCATCCCCATCCCATCTCCATCCCCATCCCCATCCCATCACCATCCCATCCCCATCCCATCCCATCTCCATCCCCATCCCCATCCCATCCCCATCCCCATCCCATCTCCATCCCCATCCCCATCCCCATCCCCATCACCATCCCATCCCCATCTCCATCCCCATCCCCATCCCCATCACCATCCCCATCCCATCCCATCCCCATCCCCATCCCCATCCCATCCCCATCCCCATCCCATCCCATCCCCATCCCCATCCCATCCCCATCCCCATCTCCATCCCTTCCCCATCCCATCCCCATCCCATCCCCATCCCCATCCCATTCCCCATCCCCATCCCTTCCCCATCCCATCCCCATCCCCATCCCCTTCCCCATCTCCATCCCTTCCCATCCCATCCCCATCCCCATCCCCTTCCCCATCCCCTTCCCCATCCCCATCCCATCCCCATCCCCATCCCCATCCCCATCCCATCCCCATCCCATCCCATCCCCATCCCATCCCCATCCCATCCCATCCCCATCCCATCTCCATCCCTTCCCCATCCCATCCCCATCCCATCTCCATCCCTTCCCCATCCCATCCCCATCCCATCTCCATCCCTTCCCTTCCCCATCCCATCCCCATCCCCATCCCCATCCCCATCCCATCCCCATCCCCATCCCCATCCCATCCCATCCCATCCCATCCCCATCCCATCCCATCCCCATCCCATCCCCATCCCCATCCCCATCCCATCCCCATCCCCATCCCCTTCCCCATCCCCATCCCCATCCCCATCCCATCCCCATCCCATCCCCATCCCATCCCCATCCCCATCCCATCCCCATCCCATCCCCATCCCATCCCCATCCCCATCCCCTTCCCCATCCCCATCCCATCCCCATCCCATCCCCATCCCCTTCCCCTTCCCCATCCCCATCCCATCCCCATCCCCATCCCCATCCCATCCCCATCCCATCCCCATCCCCATCCCCATCCCCATCCCCTTCCCCATCCCCATCCCCATCCCCATCCCATCCCCATCCCCATCCCCTTCCCCATCCCCATCCCCATCCCATCCCCATCCCCATCCCCATCCCATCCCCATCCCATCCCCATCCCCATCCCCTTCCCCATCCCCATCCCATCCCCATCCCCATCCCCATCCCCTTCCCCTTCCCCATCCCCATCCCCATCCCATCCCCATCCCCATCCCCATCCCCATCCCATCCCCATCCCCATCCCCATCCCATCCCCATCCCATCCCCATCCCCATCCCATCCCCATCCCATCCCCATCCCATCCCCATCCCCATCCCCTTCCCCATCCCCATCCCATCCCCATCCCATCCCCATCCCCATCCCCTTCCCCTTCCCCATCCCCATCCCATCCCCATCCCATCCCCATCCCATCCCCATCCCATCCCCATCCCCATCCCCTTCCCCATCCCCATCCCATCCCCATCCCATCCCCATCCCCATCCCCATCCCCATCCCATCCCCATCCCATCCCCATCCCCATCCCATCCCCATCCCCATCCCCATCCCCATCCCATCCCCATCCCATCCCCATCCCCATCCCCTTCCCCATCTCCATCCCTTCCCCATCCCATCCCCATCCCCATCCCCTTCCCCATCCCCTTCCCCATCCCCATCCCATCCCATCCCCATCCCCATCCCCATCCCATCCCCATCCCATCCCATCCCCATCCCATCCCCATCCCATCCCATCCCCATCCCATCTCCATCCCTTCCCTTCCCCATCCCCATCCCCATCCCATCTCCATCCCTTCCCCATCCCATCCCCATCCCATCTCCATCCCTTCCCCATCCCATCCCCATCCCATCTCCATCCCTTCCCTTCCCCATCCCATCCCCATCCCCATCCCCATCCCCATCCCATCCCCATCCCCATCCCCATCCCATCCCCATCCCATCCCATCCCCATCCCATCCCCATCCCATCCCCATCCCCATCCCCATCCCATCCCCATCCCCATCCCCTTCCCCATCCCCATCCCCATCCCCATCCCATCCCCATCCCATCCCCATCCCATCCCCATCCCCATCCCATCCCCATCCCATCCCCATCCCCTTCCCCATCCCCATCCCATCCCCATCCCATCCCCATCCCCATCCCCTTCCCCTTCCCCATCCCCATCCCATCCCCATCCCCATCCCCATCCCCATCCCCATCCCATCCCCATCCCCATCCCCATCCCCATCCCCTTCCCCATCCCCATCCCATCCCCATCCCATCCCCATCCCCATCCCCTTCCCCTTCCCCATCCCCATCCCATCCCCATCCCCATCCCCATCCCATCCCCATCCCCATCCCCATCCCCTTCCCCATCCCCATCCCATCCCCATCCCCATCCCCATCCCCATCCCCTTCCCCTTCCCCATCCCCATCCCATCCCATCCCCATCCCCATCCCCATCCCCATCCCCATCCCCTTCCCCATCCCCATCCCATCCCCATCCCCATCCCCATCCCATCCCCATCCCATCCCCATCCCCATCCCCATCCCCTTCCCCATCCCCATCCCATCCCCATCCCATCCCCATCCCCATCCCCTTCCCCTTCCCCATCCCCATCCCATCCCCATCCCCATCCCCATCCCATCCCCATCCCATCCCCATCCCCATCCCCTTCCCCATCCCCATCCCATCCCCATCCCCATCCCCATCCCATCCCCATCCCCATCCCCATCCCATCCCCATCCCATCCCCATCCCCATCCCATCCCCATCCCATCCCCATCCCCATCCCCTTCCCCATCCCCATCCCATCCCCATCCCATCCCCATCCCCATCCCTTCCCCTTCCCCATCCCCATCCCATCCCCATCCCATCCCCATCCCATCCCCATCCCCATCCCCTTCCCCATCCCCATCCCATCCCCATCCCATCCCCATCCCCATCCCCTTCCCCTTCCCCATCCCCATCCCATCCCCATCCCCTTCCCCTTCCCCATCCCCATCCCATCCCCATCCCATCCCCATCCCATCCCCATCCCCATCCCCTTCCCCCTTCCCCATCCCCATCCCCATCCCATCCCCATCCCATCCCCATCCCCATCCCCTTCCCCATCCCCATCCCATCCCCATCCCATCCCCATCCCCATCCCATCCCCATCCCCATCCCCATCCCCATCCCCATCCCCATCCCCATCCCATCCCCATCCCCATCCCATCCCCATCCCCATCCCCTTCCCTTCCCCATCCCCATCCCATCCCCATCCCCATCCCCATCCCATCCCCATCCCCATCCCCATCCCCATCCCATCCCCATCCCATCCCCATCCCCATCCCATCCCCATCCCATCCCCATCCCATCCCCATCCCCATCCCCTTCCCCATCCCCATCCCATCCCCATCCCATCCCCATCCCCATCCCATCCCCTATCCCATCCCCATCCCATCCCCATCCCATCCCCATCCCATCCCCATCCCCATCCCCTTCCCCATCCCCCATCCCCATCCCATCCCCATCCCATCCCCATCCCCATCCCCATCCCCATCCCCATCCCATCCCCATCCTCCATCCCCATCCCATCCCATCCCATCCCCATCCCATCCCTCATCCCCATCCCATCCCCATCCCATCCCCATCCCCATCCCCATCCCATCCCCATCCCCATCCCCATCCCCATCCCCATCCCATCCCCATCCCATCCCCATCCCATCCCCATCCCATCCCCCATCCCATCCCCATCCCATCCCCATCCCCATCCCCATCCCATCCCCATCCCATCCCCTATCCCCATCCCATCCCCATCCCATCCCCATCCCCATCCCATCCCCACCATCCCCATCCCCATCCCATCCCCATCCCATCCCCATCCCATCCCCATCCCCATCCCATCCCCATCCCATCCCCACCCATCCCCTCCCCATCCCCATCCCCATCCCCATCCCCTTCCCCATCCCCATCCCATCCCCATCCCCATCCCATCCCCATCCCCATCCCCTTCCCCATCCCCATCCCATCCCCATCCCCTTCCCCATCCCATCCCATCCCCATCCCATCCCCATCCCATCCCCATCCCCATCCCCATCCCCATCCCCATCCCCATCCCCATCCCCCATCCCCATCCCATCCCCATCCCCATCCCCATCCCATCCCCATCCCCATCCCCATCCCATCCCATCCCCATCCCCATCCCCATCCCATCCCCATCCCCATCCCCATCCCCATCCCCATCCCATCCCCATCCCCATCCCCATCCCCATCCCCATCCCATCCCCATCCCATCCCCATCCCCATCCCCTTCCCCATCCCCATCCCATCCCCATCCCCATCCCCCATCCCATCCCCATCCCCATCCCCATCCCCATCCCATCCCCATCCCCATCCCCATCCCATCCCCATCCCATCCCCATCCCATCCCCATCCCTCCCATCCCCATCCCCCATCCCCATCCCCATCCCCATCCCATCCCCCATCCCCATCCCATCCCCATCCCATCCCCATCCCCATCCCCATCCCCATCCCCATCCCATCCCCATCCCCATCCCCATCCCATCCCCATCCCCATCCCCTTCCCCATCCCCATCCCATCCCCATCCCCATCCCCATCTCCATCCCCATCCCCTTCCCCATCCCCATCCCCATCCCCATCACCATCCCCATCCCTCCCATCCCCATCCCCATCCCCATCCCATCCCCATCCCATCCCCATCCCCATCCCCATCCCCATCCCCATCCCCATCCCATCCCCATCCCATCCCCATCCCCATCCCCTTCCCCATCCCCATCTCCCCATCCCCATCCCATCCCCATCCCCATCCCCATCCCATCCCCATCCCCTTCCCCATCCCCATCCCATCCCCATCACCATCCCCCTCCCATCCCCATCCCCATCCCCATCCCCATCCCATCCCCATCACCATCCCCATCCCGTCCCCATCACCATCCCCATCCCCATCCCCTTCCCCATCCCCATCCCCTTCCCCTTCCCCATCCCCATCCCCCTTCCCCATCCCCATCCCATCCCCATCCCCTTCCCCATCCCATCCCCATCCCCATCCCATCCCCATCCCCATCCCATCCCCATCCCCATCCCATCCCCCATCCCCATCCCCATCCCCTTCCCCATCCCCATCCCCTTCCCCATCCCCATCCCATCCCCATCCCCATCCCCATCCCATCCCCATCCCCCTTCCCCATCCCCATCCCCTTCCCCATCCCCATCCCATCCCCATCCCCATCCCCATCCCATCCCCATCCCCTTCCCCATCCCCATCCCCATCCCCATCCCCATCCCCATCCCATCCCCATCCCCTTCCCCATCCCCATCCCATCCCCATCACCATCCCCATCCCTTCCCCATCCCCATCCCCTTCCCCATCCCCATCCCCATCCCCATCCCCATCCCCATCCCATCCCCATCCCATCCCCATCACCATCCCCATCCCCATCCCCATCCCCATCCCATCCCATCCCCATCCCCATCCCCTTCCCCATCCCCATCCCATCCCCATCCCCATCCCATCCCCATCCCCTTCCCCTTCCCCATCCCCATCCCTCCTTCCCCATCCCCCATCCCATCCCCATCCCATCCCCATCCCCATCCCCATCCCATCCCCATCCCCATCCCCATCCCATCCCCATCCCCATCCCCATCCCATCCCCATCCCATCCCCATCCCCATCCCATCCCCATCACCATCCCCATCCCATTCCCATCCCATCCCCATCCCATCCCCATCCCATCCCATCCCCATCCCCATCCCCATCCCCATCCCCTTCCCCATCCCCATCCCCATCCCCATCACATCCTCATCCCCATCCCCATCCCCTTCCCCATCCCCATCCCCATCCCATCCCCATCCCCTTCCCCATCCCCATCCCCTTCCCCATCCCCATCCCATCCCCATCCCATCCCCATCCCCATCCCATCCCCATCCCCTTCCCCATCCCCATCCCCATCCCCTTCCCCATCCCCATCCCCATCCCCATCCCATCCCCATCCCATCCCCATCCCCTTCCCCATCCCCATCCCATCCCCATCCCATCCCCATCCCCATCCCATCCCCATCCCCATCCCCACCACCATCCCCATCCCCATCCCATCCCCATTCCCATCCCCATCCCCATCCCCTTCCCCATCCCCATCCCCATCCCATCCCCTTCCCCATCCCCATCCCCATCCCCATCCCATCCCCATCTCCATCCCCATCCCCATCCCCATCCCCTTCCCCATCCCCATCCCCTTCCCCACTCCCATCCCCATCCCATCCCCATCCCATCCCCATCCCATCCCCTTCCCCATCCCCATCCCATACCCATCCCATCCCATCCCCATCCCCATCCCCTTCCCCATCCCCATCCCATTCCCATCCCATCCCATCCCCATCCCCATCCCCTTCCCCACTCCCATCCCCATCCCATCCCCATCCCATCCCCATCCCATCCCCATCCCATCCCCATCCCATCCCATCCCCATCCCCATCCCATCCCCATCCCCATCCCCATTCCCATCCCCATCCCCATCCCATCCCCATCCCATCCCCATCCCATCCCCATCCCATCCCATCCCATCCCATCCCCATCCCCATCCCATCCCCATCCCATCCCCATCCCATCCCCATCCCATCCCCATCCCATCCCCATCCCATCCCATCCCCATCCCCATCCCATCCCCATCCCCATTCCCATCCCCATCCCATCCCCATCCCATCCCATCCCCATCCCATCCCATCCCCATCCCATCCCCATCCCCATCCCCATCCCCATCCCCATCCCCATCCCCATCACCATCCCCATCCCCATCCCATCTCCATCCCTTCCCCATCCCCATCCCCATCCCCATCCACTTCCCCATCCCCATCCCCTTCCCCACTCCCATCCCCATCCCATCCCCATCCCATCCCCATCCCATCCCCTTCCCCATCCCCATCCCATACCCATCCCATCCCATCCCCATCCCCCTTCCCCATCCCCATCCCCTTCCCCATCCCCATCCCATCCCCATCCCCATCCCCCTTCCCCATCCCCATCCCCTTCCCCACTCCCATCCCCATCCCCATCCCCTTCCCCATCCCCATCCCCATCCCCATCCCCATCCCATCCCCATCCCCATCCCCTTCCCCATCCCCATCCCCATCCCCCTTCCCCTTCCCCATCCCCATCCCATCCCCATCCCCATCCCCTTCCCCATCCCCTTCCCCATCCCCATCCCATCCCCATCCCCATCCCCATCCCATCCCCATCCCCATCCCATCCCCATCCCCATCCCCATCCTATCCCCATCACCATCCCCATCCCCATCCCCATCCCATCCCCATCCCCATCCCATCCCCATCCCATCCCCATCCCCATCCCCATCCCCATCCCATCCCCATTCCCATTCCCATCCCCACTCCCATCCCCATCCCCATCCCCATCCCCATCCACATCCCCATCCCATCCCCATCCCCATCCCATCCCCATCCCATCCCCATCCCCATCCCCATCCCCATCCCATCCCCATCCCCATCCCCATCCCCACTCCCATCCCCATCCCCATCCCCATCCCCATCCACATCCCCATCCCATCCCCATCCCCATCCCATCCCCATCCCATCCCATCCCATCCCCATCCCCATCCCCATCCCCATCCCATCCCATCCCCATCCCATCCCATCCCCATCCCCATCCCCATCCCATCACATCCCCACTCCCATCCCCATTCCATCCCATCCCCATCCCCATCCCATCCCCATCCCATCCCCATCCCCATCCCATCACATCCCCACTCCCATCCCCATTCCATCCCATCCCCATCCCCATCCCATCCCCAACCCATCCCATCCCCAACCCATCCCCATCCCCATCCCCACTCCCCATCCCCATCCCCATCCCAATCCCCATCCCCATCCCCATCCCATCCCCATCCCCACTCCCATCCCCATCCCCATCCCCATCCCCATCCCATCCCATCCCCATCCCATCCCATCCCCATCCCCATCCCCATCCCATCACATCCCCACTCCCATCCCCATTCCATCCCATCCCCATCCCCATCCCATCCCCATCCCATCCCCATCCCCATCCCATCCCATCCCCATCCCATCCCCAACCCATCCCATCCCCAACCCATCCCCATCCCCATCCCCACTCCCATCCCCATCCCCATCCCCATCCCATCCCATCCCCATCCCCATCCCCATCCCCATCCCCAACCCATCCCCATCCCCACTCCCATCCCCATCCCCATCCCCATCCCATCCCATCCCATCCCCATCCCCATCCCCATCCCATCACATCCCCACTCCCATCCCCATTCCATCCCATCCCCATCCCCATCCCATCCCCATCCCATCCCCATCCCCATCCCATCCCATCCCCATCCCATCCCCAACCCATCCCATCCCCAACCCATCCCCATCCCCATCCCCACTCCCATCCCCATCCCCATCCCCATCCCCATCCCCATCCCATCCCCATCCCCATCCCCACTCCCATCCCCATCCCCATCCCCATCCCATCCCATCCCCATCCCCATCCCCATCCCCATCCCCAACCCATCCCCATCCCCACTCCCATCCCCATCCCAATCCCCATCCCATCCCATCCCCATCCCCATCCCCATCCCCATCCCCAACCCATCCCCATCCCCACTCCCATCCCCATCCCCATCCCCAACCCATCCCCTTCCCTTCTCCCATCCCCATCCCCATCCCCATCCCATCCCCATCCCCATCCCCATCCCCAACCCATCCCCACTCCCACCCCCATCCCCTTCCCCATCCCATCCCATCCCCATCCCCATCCCCATCCCCATCCCCATCCCATCCCCATCCCCATCCCCATCCCCATCCCATCCCCATCCCATCCCCATCCCCATCCCCATCCCCATCCCCACTCCATCCATCCATCCCATCCCCATCCCATCCCCATCCCATCCCCATCCCATCCCATCCCATCCCCATCCCATCCCCATCCCCATCCCCATCCCATCCCCATCCCCATCCCCATCCCATCCCCACTCCCATCCCCATCCCCATCCCCATCCCCATCCCCATCCCCATCCCCATCCCCATCCCATCCCATCCCCATCCCCATCCCCATCCCCATCCCCACCCCCACTCCCATCCCATCCCCATCCCCATCCCATCCCCATCCCATCCCATCCCCATCCCCATCCCCATCCCATCCCCATCCTCCATCCCCATCCCATCCCCATCCCCATCCCCATCCCATCCCCATCCCCATCCCCATCCCAATCCCCATCCCATCCCATCCCCATCCCCATCCCCATCCCATCCCCCATCCCATCCCCATCCCCACTCCCAATCCATCCCCATCCCATCCCCATCCCATCCCCATCCCCATCCCAT
>NW_027013219.1:0-16815 GCF_036934945.1 Oncorhynchus masou masou | reverse complement strand
CATATTACAGACACATTATATAGATACAGACATAATACAGAGATACAGACACATTACATAGATACATACACATTACAGACACATTACATAGATACAGCACATTACAGACACATTAAATAGATACAGACACATTACATAGATACAGACACATTACAGACACATTATATAGATACAGACACATGTACAAACACATTACATAGATACAGACACAATACAGAGATACAGACACATTACAGAGATACAGACACATTACAGAGATACAGACACATTACATAGATACAGACACATTACAGAGATACAGACACATTACAGAGATACAGACACATTACAGACACATTACATAGATACAGACACATTACAGACACATTAAATAGATACAGACACATTACATAGATACAGACACATTACAGAGATACAGACACATTACAGAGATACAGACACATTACAGACACATTATATAGATACAGACACATTACAGAGATACAGACACATTACAGACACATTATATAGATACAGACACATTACAGACACATTATATAGATACAGACACATTACAGACACATTACATAGATACAGACACATTACAGAGATACAGACACATTACATAGATACAGACACATTACAGAGATACAGACACATTACAGAGATACAGACACATTACAGAGATACAGACACATTACAGAGATACAGACACATTACATAGATACAGACACATTACAGAGATACAGACACATTACATAGATACAGACACATTACAGACACATTACATAGATACAGACACATTACAGACACATTAATAGATACAGACACATTACAGAGATACAGACACATTACAGACACATTACAGAGATACAGACACATTACATAGATACAGACACATTACATAGATACAGACACATTACAGAGATACAGACACATTACAGAGATACAGACACATTACATAGATACAGACACATTACAGAGATACAGACACATTACAGAGATACAGACACATTACAGACACATTACATAGATACAGACACATTACAGAGATACAGACACGTTACAGAGATACAGACACATTACAGACACATTATATAGATACAGACACATTACAGAGATACAAACACATTACATAGATACAGACACAATACAGAGATACAGACACATTACAGAGATACAGACACATTACATAGATACAGACACATTACATAGATACAGACATATTACAGACACATTATATAGATACAGACACATTACAGAGATACAGACACATTACAGACACATTACATAGATACAGACACATTACAGAGACATTACATAGATACAGACACATTACAGAGATACAGACACATTACATAGATACATACACATTACAGACACATTACAGAGATACAGACACATTACAGACACATTACAGACACATTATATAGATACAGACACATTACAGACACATTATATAGATACAGACACATTACAGACACATTACATAGATACAGACACATTACAGAGATACAGACACATTACAGAGATACAGACACATTACAGAGATACAGACACATTACATAGATACAGACACATTACAGACATACAGACACATTACAGAGATACATATACATTACAGACACATTACATAGATACAGACACATTACAGACATATAAATAGATACAGACACATTACATAGATACAGACACATTACAGAGATACAGACACATTACATAGATACAGACATATTACAGACACATTATATAGATACAGACACATTACAGAGATACAGACACATTACAGACACATTACATAGATACAGACACATTACAGAGACATTACATAGATACAGACACATTACAAACACATTACATAGATACAGACACAATACAGAGATACAGACACATTACAGAGATACAGACACATTACAGAGATACAGACACATTACAGAGATACAGACACTACAGAGATACAGACACATTACAGAGATACAGACACATTACATAGATACAGACACATTACAGAGATACAGACACATTACATAGATACAGACACATTACAGACACATTACAGAGATACAGACACATTACAGACACATTAAATAGATACAGACACATTACAGAGATACAGACACATTACAGACACATTACAGAGATACAGACACATTACAGAGATACAGACACATTACAGAGATACAGACACATTACAGAGATACAGACACATTACATAGATACAGACACATTACATAGATACAGACACATTACAGAGATACAGACACATTACAGAGATACAGACACATTATATAGATACAGACACATTACATAGATACAGACACATTACATAGATACAGACACATTACATAGATACAGACACATTACAGAGATACAGACACATTACAGAGATACAGACACATTACAGAGATACAGACACATTACATAGATACAGACACATTACAGAGATAGATTGTGGTGGCAGGTAGCCAAGTGGTTAGAGCTTTAGACTAGTAACTGAGAGGTTGCAAGATTGAATCCCCAGAGATGACAAGGTAACGATCTGTCAGTCTGCCCCTGAACAAGGCAGTTAACCCACTGTTCCTAAGCTGTCATTGAATATAAGAATTTGTTTTTAACTGACTTGCCTAGTTAAATAAAGGTTAAATAAAAAAATAGAGATGAAAATATGCTCAACCTCCAGATGAGTATGAGAGGGAGTTTATGTACAATTCTTAAAAGCTTGTTTGGCTGGTAGCTTATTCTTTAGAAGTTTGGGACGCTGGTGAACCATGATGTGCAGGCACAATCAATGTGACGCTGGACCAGACCACTAGCCCAAGTCTTTAGGATGTCTATAGCTACTCTACATGGCCAAAAGTATGTGGACATGTGTGCAGAAATTTGATGAACTGACTTGTTGGAAAGGTGACACCCCTATGACGTTGTCACTTTGAACGTCACTGAGCTCATTTACCGCCAATGTGTGCTTAATGTCATACGCCTGTCAGTAACAGGGGGTGGCTGAAAAAGCCAAATTCACTCATTTGAAATGGTTGTCCACATACTTTGGGCCATGCGGTATAGGTTTCCATCCAATTAGTGACACATTTTCTTGTGAATAATCTCTAAAATCTTCATAAAAACTATTTGCCATTTCAGAGTTTCCTTCAGAGCAATTAGTGACACATTTTCTTGTGAATAATCTCTAAAATCTTCATAAAAACAATATGCCATTTCAGAGTTTCCTTCAGAATAATTTGGGGCCGGACAACATAACAGGGAAGATTTAAATTTACAGGACATTTGAGAAATTGAATGGACATCCGTTATGCATTCAGATCCAACCTGGCACAGCCAGCACCATCAATAAACGAGGGATGTTGAGCCACATTTATGTGTCCTTAAAAACAATCTATACCAAGTTACCAAAACACTATTCATTGTGCTCAGATGTGTACTGTAGCCTATGCAAAACAGTCATAGCCTACTTTTAGGGAAGTAGCCCAAAAAAGAGGTTAAACAAGTTCCACTTCACGTTTCAGCTGTCAAGAGATTTGAGCACTAAATGTATCAGGGCATTGTATTCAAAGGCCTACAGTTTAGGTTTAGTTGTCCGCTGTTGTCCACTTTGAACAACAAATATATAATGCCTATATAAGGAAGTGAAGCCTAGGCCTGACCTCAGAGAGATAGAGACATGCAGATGACATGCTACGACAACAACATGCATCTCTCTATGTCAGATGGCTACTGCGTCTGCTATACAGATAAAGAGTGCATTCGGAAAGTATTGACCTTTACATTACAACCTTATTCTAAAACGGATTAAATAAACATTTCCCTTAACAATCTACACACAATACCCCATAATGACAAACCAAAGAGAAAACAAGTTTTTAAATTTTTTTTGCAAATGTATATACCTTATTTACTGTAAATCAAAGCTGGGACCGAGAGACAGCTGTTTTTCAGAGAGACTGAAAAACACCTTCTTTCTCAAGGCCATCAGACTGTTAAATAGCCATCACTAGCACATTGGAGGCTGCTGCCCTATATACAAAGGCTCAAAATCACTGGGCACTTTAATAATTGAAACACTACATGTTTACATATTTTGCATCACTCATCTCATATGTATATATTGTATTCTATCTTATTCTACTGTATCTTTGTGAGTACCACTCTGACGCTCGGTCCAAATATTTATATAGTCTTAATTTGATTATTTTACTTCAGATTGTGTGTATTGTTAGATATTACTCAAGTTAGATATTACTGCACTGCTGAAGCTAGAAATGCATTTTGCTACACCTGCAGTCTGCTAAACACATGTAAGTGACAAGTCAAATTTGATTTGATTTGACAGCCCACTTGGAGTTTGGCAAAACGCACCTAAAGGAATCTCAGACCATGAGAAACAAGATTCTCTGGAATGATGAAACCAAGATTTAACTCTTTAGCCTGAATGCCAAGCGTCCCCTATGGTGAAGCATGCTGGCGGCTGCATTATGCTGTGGGGATGTTTTTAGTGGCAGGGACTGGGAGACTGGTCAGGATCGAGGAAAGATGAACAGAGCAAAGTACAGAGAGATCCTTGATGAAGACCTGCTCCAGAGCGCTCAGTCCCTCAGGGGTACTGCTGTGGGGTGAAGGTTCACATTCACCTTCCAACAGGACATCGACCCTAAGCACACAGCCAAGCCAACGCAGGAGTGGCTTCTGGACCCTGTATAAAAGGACCTGATCCCTGGGCCTGAGTGGAGAGGTTAATTCCCCAATTATCTTTTCCCTTAAAGTTTCTTTAACTTTAAGTCAGTTGCACATAACATTTATGGGTGAATTTCCACCTTAAATTATGTGAAGAATTTAAGAGGTGCCCATGAGGTCCCTTAATTGCTTCATTCAGTATGGATACCAATGTAAACAGCATTTGTGGAGGTGTATGTTGCTTTCATCTACTCTGGTTACAAAAAGAAAACATCAACCAGGTACGTAGCTAAAGGTGCACATCTTATCTTGTTTTTTATTTTATTTTTAAATTCACCTTTATTTAATCAGGTAGGTAAGTTGAGAACAAGTTCTCATTTGCAATTGCGACCTGGCCAAGATAAAGCTGTAGCTGGTTTCTTCTACCTCCTTCTCTGACGAAGAGGTGAATAAGGATCGGACTAAAATGTGCAAACGTGGTTTGTTCGATACATCTTTAATTATGAAAAACCAACGAACAATACAAAACACCAAACGTCGAAAACCAAAACAGCCCTGACTGGTGCAACAAACACAGAGACAGGAACAATCACCCACAAACACACAGTGAAACCCAGGCTACCTAAATATGGTTCCCAATCAGAGACAACGATAATCACCTGACTCTGATTGAGAACCGCCTCAGGCAGCCATAGACTAATCTGTACACCCACACAACCCCAAGACAAAAACACACTACAAACAAACCCATGTCACACCCTGGCCTGACCCAATAAATGAAGATAACATAATAAATATAGACCAGGGCGTGACAAAAGCAAAGCAGTTCGACACATACAACAACACAGAGTTACACATGGAGTAAAAACAAACATACAGTCAATAATACAGTAGAAAAATAAGTCTATATATGATGTGAGCAAATGAGGTGATATAAGGGAGGTAGAGGCAAAAAAAAGGCCATGGTGGCAAAGTAAATACAATATAGCAAGTAAAACACTGGAATGGTAGATTTGCCTTGGAAGAAGGTGCAAAGTAGAAATAAAATAATCTGGTGCAAAGGAGCAAAATAAATAAATAAATAAATATAGTAGGGGAAGCCAGAGGTTGTTTAGACTAAATTATAGATGGGCTATGTACAGGTGCAGTAATCTGTGAGTTGCTATGACAGCTGATGCTTAAAGCTAATGAGGGAGATAAGTGTTTCCAGTTTCAGAGATTTTTGTAGTTCCGTTCCAGTCATTGGCAGCAGAGAACTGGAAGGAGATGCAGCCAAAGGAGGAATTGGTTTTTGGGGTGACCAGAGAGATATACCTGCTGGAGCGCGTGCTACAGGTGGTGCTGCTATGGTGACCAGCGAGCTGAGATAAGGGGGACTTTACCTAGCAGGGTTTTGTAGATGACCTGGAGCCAGTGAGTTTGGCAACGAGTATGAAGCGAGGGCCAGCCAACGAGCGTACAGGTTGCAGTGCAGGTAGTATATGGGGCTTTGGTGACAAAACGGATGGCACTGTGATAGACTGCATCAATTTATTGAGTAGGGTATTGGAGACTATTTTGTAAATGACATCGCCGAAGTCGAGGATCGGTAGGTATGGTCAGTTTTACAAGGGTATGTTTGGCAGCATGAGTGAAGGATGCTTTGTTGCGAAATAGGGAAGCCAATTCTAGATTTAACTTTGGATTGAGATGTTTGACGTGAGTCTGGAAGGAGAGTTTAGGGTCTAACCAGACACCTAGGTATTTGTAGTTGTCCACATATTCTAAGTCAGAACCGTCCAGAGTAGTGATGCTGGACGGGGCGGGCAGGTGCAGACGATTGGTTGAAGAGCATGCATTTAGTTTTACTTGTATTTAAGAGCAGTTGGAGGCAACAGAAGGAGAGTTGTATGGCATGGGAAGCTTGTCTGGAGGGTTGTTAGCACAGTGTCCAAAAAGAGCCAGAAGTACAGAATGGTATCGTCTGCGTGAGGTGGATCAGAGACTCACCAGCAGCAAGAGCGACATCATTGATGTATACAGAGAAGAGTCGGCCCAAGAATTTAACCCTGTGGCACCCCCATAGAGACTGCCAGAGGCCCGGACAACATGCCTCCGATTTGAAACACTGAACCTTATCAGAGAAGTAGTTGGTGAACCAGCGATGCAATCATTTGAGAAACCAAGGCTATCGAGTCTGCCGATGAGGATGTGGTGATTGATAGAGTGAAAGCCTTGGCCAGGTCAATGAATATGGCTGCACAGTATTGTTTCTTATCGATAGCGGTTAGATATCATTTAGGACCTTGAGCATGGCTGAGGTGCACCCATGACCAGATTGCATAACAGAGAAGTTGCTGTGGGATTCGGAATTATCGGTAATCTGTTTGCTGACTTGGCTTTTGAAGACCTTCCCTTAGATCCATCTGTGAGAAATAGGGTGAAAAAGTTTGCAGGAAAAGTTTTAAACAAGTATATGTATAGTAGGCTAGCCTAGGCCAAACTTAAAACTTAAGCATCAAAAATAAATGACTTCAAATAACTGCATTTAATATTACGCCAAGTTGGCAACCTCACCACAAGGTGAAAAGCTTTCAACAATTGTACCTGTGGCCTGTAGCTTGGTCTCAGCACACTGCCCTACTTTTTCCCCCACACAAAAATTTGCTAAGAGAGCTGTTTATACATGATACTATAGCTCAACTTAACACTGGAAGATTTCAACAGTCAGGAAATTGATTGATGTTTTAAACATGAATATTATGGTAGTACCTGTAATGATGTGAACTGAGAGTTGGGAAGCAAGTACAGGGAGTGAATGTTTTAATAAAATAAACAGAACATAATATGAAACACTAACAGAACACATACATGGAACTGAAAGAGAAACAATGACACCTGGGGAAGGAACCAAAGGAAGGACATATATAGGGAAAGGTAATCAGGGAAGTGATGGGGTCTAGGTGAGTCTAATGACGTGCAGAGTGATAACGATGGTGACAGGTATTCGCCATAACGAGCAGCCTGGTGACCTAGAGGCCAGAGGGAGCACACATGACAGTACCTATTATTTAAATTCTGCTATGTGAATTTATAAACGTTAAATCGATATCCAAATGTTAAGCATTTACACAGTTTCCACAAACTGAAAATATACTCTTTCGCTTGCACCCGCAAAGTCAATGGACAGTAAAGATTTCTGATCCATTCTTACAATTAAAAAAAAATCTACCTTTGCAGCTTGGAATTATCCCAGGGACAGATCGAAATTTACTGGGCAAGAGGTGGTCCAAAACAAAGGGAGGGCTGTGGGTTTTTGGGGCGCACAGGGAGGGTTTTGTGTTTTGTCCTTGCTCGTATTTTCCATATAAACATTGGTTTGACTTTCTTTTGATATTAACCTATTAAAGATTACGAAACGTTTGTGAAGGTTTGTTATGGTGTGGCTGTTATTTAGCCTTAGCTACTATGATACCTATGATATGAAGGCAGTGCGCACCGGCACTTCAACGGACTCCGACAGTTGAACCAGGCTGAGGAAGACTGTTTCAGGTCTACCAGTTACTCTATAATGTAACAATATATTGCTTATCTTTATACAAAATATTCAGATTGAAAATGAACAAATTACCCTGCTTCTGAACGGAAAGTATTCAGAACCCTTGACTTTTTGTTACATTACAGCCTTATTCTAAAATGGATTAAAACTGTTATTTTTACTTCTTTTTCATGATACCTAATTAGTAGTTTCAGTCTTGTCTCATTGCTGCAACTCCCGTATAGACTCGGGAAAGGCAAAGGTCCAAAACACGACCCTGCAGGGACGTGTTTCAATCTCTAGTGACACCTCAAGCACGGCAATGAAGGGCCTTAGACCACTGTGCCACTCGGGAGGCCCCTAGATAACATTTTCCCTCATCAATCTACACACAATAAACCATCATGACAAATCAAAACAGGTATTTAGAAAATGTTTTAAATTTATATAAAACAAAAATCTCGAAATATCACAATGTCACATATTCAGACCCTTCACTAAGTACTTTGTTGAAGCACCGTTGGCAGCGAAGCCTCGAGTGTTCTTGGGTATGATGCTACAAATACACCTGTATTTGGGGAGCTTCTCCTATCTCTTTTTCTGCAGATCCTCAAGCTCTGTGAGGTTGGATGGGGAGCGCGCTGCACAGCCATTTTCAGGTCTCTTCAGAGATGTCCGATTGCGTTTAAGTCCGGGTTTTGCTGGGCCACTCAAGGACATTGAGATTTGTCCCGAAACCAGGGTTGTTGTCCTGTTGGAAGGTGAATCTTTGCCCCAGTCTGAGGTCCTGAGCTCTCTGGAGCAGGTATTCGTCAAAGATCTCTCTGTAATTTGCTCCGTTCATCCCTCCCAGTCCCTGCCTCTGAAAAATATCCCCACAGCATGATGCTGCCACCACCATGCTACACCATAGGGATGGTGCCAGGTTTCCTCCAGATATGACGCTTGGCATTCATGCCAAAGAGTCCAATCTTGGTTTCATCAGACCAGAGAATCTTGTTTCTAATGGTCTGAGTCTTTTATGTGCCTTTTGGCAAACTGTAGTGCCTTTTACTGAGGAGGGTCTTCCGTCTGGCCAATCTACCATAAAGGCCAGATTAGTGGAGTGCTGCAGAGATGGTTGTCCTTCAGGAAGGTTCTCCCATCTCCACAGAGGAACTCTGGAGCTCTGTCAATGTGACTATTACATTCTTGATCACCTCCCTTCTCCCCCGATTGCTCAGTTTGGCCAGGCGGACAACTCTAGGGAAGAGTGTTGGTGGTTCCAAACTTCTTCCATTTAAGAATGATGGAGGACACTGTGTTCTTGGGGACCTAATACTGCAGAAATGTTTTGGTACCCTTCCTCAGATCTGTGCCTCGACACTATCCTGTCTTGGAGCTCTACGGACAATTCTTTCGACATCATGTTTTATTTTTTGCTCTGACATGCACTGTCAACTGTGGAACCTTATATAGACAGGTGTGTTCTTTTCCAAATCATTTCCAATCAATTGAATTCATCACATGTGAACTCCAGTCAAGTTGGAGGAACATCTGAAGGATGAACAATGAAAACAGGATGCACCTGAGCTCCATTTGGAGTCTCGTAGCGAGGTCTAAATACTTATGTAAATAAGGTGTTTGTTTGAGATTCTAAAGACCTGTTTTTGCTTTGTCATTATGGGTTATTGTGTGAAGATTGATAGAATAAGGCTGTAACGTGACAACATTTTGAAAAAGTCAACAGGACAGAATACGTTCATGTTTGTAACATGCTAAACTTCATTAAACAATTCATATTGGTTCTAATTTCTGTCCATTGTTGGTTTCTTCACATACTTTTGGGTGGCCTCATTCACTGTATTGAACACAATGATTCTCCTCTGTGGTAAGGTGGCACAAAGGATAGATCTCCTACCAGCTGAAAACACCCAGGAACCCACAGCTAGTGCCCATGAATCACAATATATAGCACAAGTTAGCTACAGTATATGCTCTACCTACAGTGCAATGTGTGTGTGTGTGTGTGTGTGTGTGTGTGTGTGTGTGTGTGTGTGAGAGAGAGAGTGACTGAGGCATTGATCTTTTGTTTGCTTGCACGTGTATGTTTGTGTGTGACAGTGTCGGAGACCCTGCCGCAAATTGTGGTCCAGTACCTGCATTGGATCGTGCAGAAGTGTCTGTTGGATCAGGACGTGTTCCTCATCGGATCCCCGGACCGGCCAAGCAGAACCTGGTGAACACACACAGTAGTTGCCCAACCTTAGTGCAAATTTCAACAGTAGAATTGCAGTATAGTTGTTATTATTACCATGTAATAAACTAGGAAGACCTATGTGATGACTAATTACTATTAGTACAAGTATACACTGTAAAGCATTGTTTAGTGTTCTAAAGTGTTATGGAGTGCTCTAGAATTAGGAAGTGTTCTAAAGTGATTATGGAGTGTTCTAGAATTAGGAAGTGTTCTAAAGTGTTATGGAGTGTTCTAGAACTACGAAGTGTTCTAAAGTGTTATGGAGTGCTCTAGAATAAGGAAGTGTTCTAAAGTGTTATGGAGTGTTCTAGAATAAGGAAGTGTTCTAAAGTGTTATGGAGTGTTCTAGAATAAGGAAGTGTTCTAAAGTGTTATGGAGTGTTCTAGAATTAGGATGTGTTCTAGAGTGTTATGGAGTGTTCTAGAATAAGGAAGTGTTCTAAAGTGCTGTGGAGTGCTCTGAGAATTAGGAAGTGTTCTAAAGTGTTATGGAGTGTTCTAGAATAAGGAAGTGTTCTAAAGTGTTATGGAGTGTTCTAGAATAAGGAGGTGTTCTAAAGTGTTATGGAGTGTTCTAGAATTAGGAAGTGTTCTAAAGTGTTATGGAGTGTTCTAGAATTAGGAAGTGTTCTAAAGTGTTATGGAGTGCTCTAGAATTAGGAAGTGTTCTAAAGTGTTATGGAGTGTTCTAGAATAAGGAAGTGTTCTAAAGTGTTATGGAGTGTTCTAGAATTAGGAAGTGTTCTAAAGTGTTATGGAGTGTTCTAGAATTAGGAAGTGTTCTAAAGTGTTATGGAGTGCTCGAGAATTAGGAAGTGTTCTAAAGTGTTATGGAGTGTTCTAGAATAAGGAAGTGTTCTAAAGTGTTATGGAGTGTTCTAGAATTAGGAAGTGTTCTAAAGTGTTATGGAGTGCTCTAGAATTAGGAAGTGTTCTAAAGTGTTATGGAGTGTTCTAGAATAAGGAAGTGTTCTGAAAGTGTTATGGAGTGCTCTAGAATTAGGAAGTGTTCTAAAGTGTTATGGAGTGTTCTAGAATAAGGAAGTGTTCTGAAAGTGTTATGGAGTGCTCGAGAATTAGGAAGTGTTCTAAAGTGTTATGGAGTGTTCTAGAATAAGGAAGTGTTTGAAAGTGTTATTGAGTGCTCTAGAATAAGGAAGTGTTCTAAAGTGTTATGGAGAGTTCTAGAATAAGGAAGTGTTTGAAAGTGTTATGGAGTATTCTAGAATAAGGAAGTGTTCTAAAGTGTTATGGAGTGTTCTAGAATAAGGAAGTGTTCTAAAGTGTTATGGATTGTTCTAGAATTAGGAAGTGCTCTAAAGTGTCATTGAGTGCTCTAGAATTAGGAAGTGTTCTAAAGTGTTATGGAGTGTTCTAGAATAAGGAAGTGTTTGAAAGTGTTATGGAGTGCTCTAGAATTAGGAAGTGTTCTAAAGTGTTATGGAGTGTTCTAGAATAAGGAAGTGTTTGAAAGTGTTATTGAGTGCTCTAGAATTAGGAAGTGTTCTAAAGTGTTATGGAGTGTTCTAGAATTAGGAAGTGTTCTGAATAGTGTTATGGAGTGCTCTTGAATTAGGAAGTGTTCTAAAGTGTTATGGAGTGTTCTAGAATAAGGAAGTGTTTGAAAGTCTTATTGAGTGCTCTAGAATTAGGAAGTGTTCTAAAGTGTTATGGAGTGTTCTAGAATAAGGAAGTGTTTGAAAGTGTTATGGAGTGCTCTAGAATTAGGAAGTGTTCTAAAGTGTTATGGAGTGTTCTAGAATAAGGAAGTGTTTGAAAGTGTTATTGAGTGCTCTAGAATTAGGAAGTGTTCTGAAAGTGTTATGGAGTGCTCTAGAATTAGGAAGTGTTCTAAAGTGTTATGGAGTGTTCTAGAATAAGGAAGTGTTTGAAAGTGTTATGGAGTGTTCTAGAATAAGGAAGTGTTCTAAAGTGTTATGGAGTGTTCTAGAATTAGGAAGTGCTCTAAAGTGTTATTGAGTGCTCTAGAATTAGGATGTCTGTCAGTGTAAAGTTCTGAAAAAGTGGTTAAAACATTGGTGAGATATGTGTGTGTGGACATTAGGAAATGTTGTCATTCCATTCTTGTTGAAAACAGAACTCCTTTGTTGTCTTCAAAAAGCTTTTTTCCCAGTATGAACACCTCATTGATCAAAGCTCTACTCCAGCAGCACTAACTAATGTTCCTAATTCCTGGTTAGATATGCCGCTGTCAATATAAAGACCCCTTTCCTGGTTGGTTCATTAGTGGCTCGTTCTACAGTAACAATCTAGCCTAATCATCAGTTAGATCCACCAGGACATAGTCCTTTATGTGAGCTGATGAAATAGCGAACTGATACATCATGGATCACAAAGCAGGATCAATGAGTTGGTCATTTAACGTCACTCAATATTTGTAAATAACTACTAGTGACTGGACAGGATTAGTGTATCCACCTCCTCTCCTCACCCGCTTCCCCACTGGCCAACATCCATCCCACCACACAGAAAACAGGTGTCCATAGTTCCCATGGCAACAGGTGCTGAATAGAAGCCCCATTACGGATTGAGCTAATTGATGTCAATATTATTCACATATGTGTAATTTACTTTATCAATGGGTGTTTTGGCTAGATTGTGTGTGTGCGTGTGTGTGTGTGCGTGTGTGTGTGTGTGTGCGTAGTGTGCGCGTGTCTGTGTGTGAGTGGATCGGCGACATAAGGAACTGGTTTTCTGACAGGATTGGGTACTACCAGAAGGGTGTGTATGTTAACTAGGGCATCAGAGCGTTCCTGTGGGCCTTGCGCTCATTTAGAGACCTATATTCAGGCTTTGTGTCTCAGTCTCTCTGCTCTCCTCTCTCCTTTTCCCTCACGTCTCTCACTAATAAACTCCTGCAATTCAACATCCTTGTAGTCAGGATCTAATAAGGAACCAGGCCTGGAAATACAAACTGCCCTTTATACCAGGGTTGGGCATCTTGATGGGGGTTGATGCCACATCCATGCCCACACACACACACACACACACACACACACACACACACACACACACACACACACACACACACACACACACACACACACACACACACACACACACACACACACACACACACACACACACACACACACACACACACACAGGCCAGCACTAGTAACCTAAGGCAACCCTGTGAGCCTTCCAACCATATCGTCCTCTTCTGTTTCACTGACAAACACCCAAAACCAGCACAAAACACACACACACCTGGGGAAAACCACACACACACACACACACCCCAGCACACACACACACACACACACACACACACACACACACACACACACACACACACACACACACACACACACACACACACACACACACACACACACACACACACACACACACACACACACACACCGCACACACACCCCTGCACACACGCACCTGCACACACACCTCAGCACACACACACATCCAAACAAACACACACACAAACCCCCCAATATACACACACACACCCTGCACACACCCACCCCAACACACACACACACACACACCCAAGCTCATACACCCCAGCACACACACCCCAGCCCACACACACAAACACACCACATCACACACACACCCCAGCACACATACAACTCCAGCACACACACCCCAACACACACACACACCCCAGCCCACACACACAAACACACCACATCACACACACACCCCAGCACACACACAACTCCAGCACACACACCCCAACACACACACACATCCCAGCACACACACACCCCAGCACACACAACCCCAGCGCACACACACACCCCAGCACACACACACACACATCCCAGCACACACACACACACCCCAACACACACACACACACACTCCAGCACACACCCACCCCAACACACACACACACACACACCCCAGCACACACACACTCACACCCCAGCAAACACACACACACACACACACACACACACACTCACACACACACACACACACACACACACACACACACACACACACACACACACACACACACACACACACACACACACACGCATACACAAACACACCCCAGCACAAGCCTTGCTTGTGGTCTCACGCCATCTACTCCCCTTCGTCGTCCTGCGTCACTTCACATTTTTAACAATTATCTGATTATAGTGTCGTATGTGCTGAAAATGGACCAGGGGGTTATATATAGAGTCGTATTTTTCCAGCAATAGATTTTATGGCTGCTCTTTACATGTTAATCTAATTACATGGCAACATCACTCTGTGGTCAGCCCAGACGGCGAAGGTTGCTTGTCTTGGACGTCAGAGCTGTTTGATTTGCCTCCACACACACACACACACACACACGCACACGCACACGCACGCACACACACACACGCACACACACACACACACACGCACACACACACACACACACACACACAGGCACGTGTGAGGTTGCTTATTCATTCACTCACGCATGAGCATGTGTGTGTTTAAACACTAAGTATACACAATGTTAAGATCACCTGCTCTTTCCATGACACAGACTGACCAGGTGAATCGAGGGAAAAGCTAAGATCCATTATTGATGTCACTTGTTTAATCCACTTCAATCAGTGTCGATGAAGGGGAGGAGACAGGTTAAAGAAGGATTTTTAAGCCTTGAGACAATTGAGACATGGATTGTGTATGTATGCCATTCAGAGGTTGAATGGGCAACACCAAGGACTTTAAGTTCCTTTGAATGGGGTATGTTAGTTGGTGCCAGGCACAGTCGGTCTGAGTGTGTCAAGAACTACAATGCTTCTGTGTATTTTTAAATTATATATAGTCAGTATATGAAAGCAGTTGATTGAGCCCTGTCCCCGACAGCAGAACATCAAAGAGGAGTTAGACGCGTGGAAGATCGTGTGTAAGTGAGGTCTTCCGGGTCATCGCCCTAGGACTTCCTGTCCCCTGGCACTTTTATGCTACCTTCTTTCACAGTCACAGCAAGAATCCCAGATCAACTAGCCTATCCTACAGGATATATTCATTGCAGATGTAGGTCAGAAAGAGCAACACATTGAGCCACATGGATTTTGTTCTCTCTCTTATGTCTCTTGGAACACACGCGCGCACACACATACACATACACACACTCACACACATTCATGCTAATCCTGTTGCCATAGTGAAAAGAGCAGTTCATTGAGTGATAACCTCTGTAAAATGTGTGCTGTGCTGCCTCTCTGTATCTCAGGCTCTCCCAGCTGCTGTTGTTTGACACCACTCTCGGTTCCCAGGAGTCTTCCAACCTGGGTGTGTCTGATTTCCCTGTGGACCACCTGCCTCCTGCTCTCACAGTGATGGTAATGAAGAGTAGAGAAAAGGGGGAGGGTTTTTATTAGGATCCTCATTAGCTACGGCACAGTACTTGTCAAAATTTCGACACACCTACTCATTCCAGGATTTACGATGAACTATGAAATAATACATATGGAATCATGTAGTAACCAAAAAAAACTTTTAAATAAATCAAAATATATTTTATATTTGAGATTCATCAAAGTAGCCAGCCTTTGCCTTGACTACAGATTTGCACACTCTTGGCATTCTCTCAATCAGCTTCATAGTTTTCATGTCTTCACTATTATTCTACAATGTAGAAAATAGCCCCAAATAAATGAAAACCCTGGAATGAGTGGGTGTTTGCAAACTTTTGTCCCTCTAAACTTTCAGCTCATACAAGGAGAAGACTGATCAGAGATGCAGGCCAAGAGGCCCATGATCACTCTGGATGAACTGCAGAGATCTACAGCTGAGGTGGGAGAATCTGTCCATAGGACAACAATCAGTCGTATATTGCACAAATCTGGCCTTTATGGAAGTGGCAAGAAGAAAGCCATTTCTTAAAGATATCCATAAAAAGTGTCGTTTAAAGTTTGCCACAAGCCACCTGGGAGACACACCAAACATGTGGAAGAAGGTGCTCTGGTCAGATGATACCAAAATTGAACTTTTTGGCAACAATGCAAAACGTTATGTTTGGCGTAAAAGCAACACAGCTCATCACCCTGAACACACCATCTCCACTGTCAAACATGGTGGTGGCAGCATCATGGTTTGGGCCTGCTTTTCTTCAGCAGGGACAGGGAAGATGGTTAAAATTGATGGGAAGATGGATGGAGCCAAATACAGGACCATTCTGGAAGAAAACCTGATGGAGTCTGCAAAAGACCTGAGACTGGGACGGCGGAGATTTGTCTTCCAACAAGACAATGATCCAAAACATAAAGCAAAATCTACAATGGAATGGTTCAAAAATAAACATATCCAGGTGTTAGAATGGCCAAGTCAAAGTCCAGACCTGAATCAATCGAGAATCTGTGGAAAGAACTGAAAACTGCTGTTCACAAATGCTCTCCATCCAACCTCACTGAGCTCAAGC